>NC_056749.1:470000327-470300327 GCF_019279795.1 Protopterus annectens | reverse complement strand
GAGTTCTCTGTAGCTAAGACCACTCTGCAGGACCAAGAGGAGCTTGTTTGAGCAGTATAGCCAGAAAAAAACGCCCAGAGGTGGATTTTAAACAGGGAACTACAAAAGAGCTAGAAATGGTCCAAAACAACCAATTACTACAGCTTCTTGTGCTGAGGTCACTTCCCACAGGGACAGGTAGGCTGCTCAAGGCTCCCCACTTCCACTGGTGAGCAAAGAAACTTCCTTCTATCCAAGTAAGGTAATGGACAACACAGGAACTACACCACAGCCCAGAATACAGCAATGCCTGTTATTTGGTCTAAACTAGTTGAGGAGAGGTGGGAAAACAAGGATAATTTTTTTGTTTTTTTGATAGAAACACACAGAAAATGCAGAAACAGTGATAAATCAGTTACACAGGCTACCACACTTTAGTGGGCAGCCTCAACAGTTAAATTAAACAACAAACAGACAAACTTTCGATCAAATTCGACTAAAAAGTAACTTTAAGTGCAGATTTTAAAATAATGCAGCAAACAGTTAAAAAAAACAGTTCAAGCTAGTTCAGGGTAAGCTACAGAAGCTATTCCAAGTGAAAAAAAAAAAGCAAAGATACTTAAATCCAGAAAGTAGTCACTTTTCTGAGTTCTCTGTAGCTAAGACCACTCTGCAGGACCACGAGGAGCTTGTCTGAGCAGTATATCATTATCATCATCATCATAATCAGCAGCAGCAGTAACACTGATTCTGCTATTGACATCATGCAAATGTATTCGTATAATTGAACTGTTTGTTTATGATGCTGACTCTATAATGATATTATTATAAAACATTAATAGTAATGCAACAGCATACAGTAAAGTATGCTTACAAGGGGGTGAGTAGGGCACTTACCATGCACAAAGCCTTCATTATCATTTTTTGCTGATGTACAAGGCTCACCTAATAATAATGAATTGTGACATATTTAATTACATTATTTTTTGTTAGCGGGACAAAAGGACCTGTTCCAATTGGCTAGACAGAGGGACCGAGCTAGTAAAGATGTGCAACAGGTAAGGGTGATAAAGGATAATGAGGGAAACATACTCATAAGCGTGGAGAGTATGTTGATAAGATGGAAAGAGTACTTTGAGGGGCTGATGAATGAAGAGAATGAGAGGGAGAGAAGGTTGGAAGATGTGTGGATAGTGAATCATGAAGTGCAGTGGATTAGCAAGGAGGAAGTAAGGATAGCTATGAAGAGGATGAAGAATGGAAAGGCTGTTGGTCCAGATGACATACCTGTGGAAGCATGGAGGTGTTTAGGTGAAATGGCAGTGGAGTTTTTAACTAGATTGCTTAATGAAATCTTGGAAAGTGAGAGGATGCCTGAGGAATGGAGAAAAAGTGTTTTGGTACCGATTTTTAAGAATAAGGGTGATGTGCAGAGCCATAGTAACTACAGAGGGATTAAATTGATCAGTCACAGCATGAAGTTATGTGAAAGAGTAGTGGAAGCTAGGTTAAGAAGGGAGGTGATGATTAGTGATCAGCAGTATGGTTTCATGCCAGGAAAGAGCACTACAGATGCGATGTTTGCTCTGAGAGTGTTGATGGAGAAGTACAGAGAAGGTCAGAAGGAGTTGCATTGTGTCTTTGTGGACTTAGAGAAAGCATATGACAGGGTGCCTAGAGAGGAGTTGTGGTATTGTATGAGGAAGTCTGGAGTGTCAGAGAAGTATGTAAGAGTGGTACCGGATATGTACGAGGGTAGTGTGACAGCGGTGACGTCTGCGGTGGGAATGACGGATGCGTTTAAGGTGGAGGTGGGATTACATCAAGGATCAGCTCTGAGCCCTTTCTTATTTGCAATGGTGATGGACAGGTTGACAGACGAGATCAGACAGGCGGCCCTATGGATTATGATGTTTGCAGATGACATTGTGATCTGTAGTGAGAGTAGGAACCAGGTGGAGGAGACCTAGGCGAGGTGGAGATATGCTCTAGAGAGAAGAGGAATGAAGGTCAGCAGGACTAAGACAGAATATATGTGTGTGAATGAGAGGGAGGATAGAGGAATGGTGAGGATGCAGGGAGTAGAGGTGGCGAAGGTGGATGAGTTTAAATACTTGGAAATACTTGGAATCAACAGTTCAGAGCTAGAACAAGAATGAGGAAAGTATGGTTAAGGATGCATTAATTGGGGTTAGATTATTATATGAGTGTGGAAGAGAGGTGAAGAAGAGAGTACAGGCAGGATGGACTGTGTGGAGAAGAGTGTCAGGAGTGATTTGTGACAGACGAGTACCAGTAAGAGTGAAAGGGAAGGTCTACAAGAGGGTAGTGAGACCAGCTATGTTATGTGGGTTGGAGACAGTGGTTTTGACAAAAAGGCAGGAGTCAGAGCTTGATGTGGCAGAGTTGAAGATGTTAAGATTTGCACTGGGTGTGACGAGGATGGACAGGATTAGGAATAAGTATATTAGAAGGTCAGCCCAGGTTGGAAGGTTTGGAGACAAAGCCAGAGAGGCAAGATTAAGTTGGTTTGGACATGTGCTGAGGAGGGATGCAGAGTATATTGGGAAAAAGATGCTAAGGATGAAGCTGTCAGGTAAGAGGAACAGAGGAAGGCCTAAGATAAGGTTTATGGATGTGGTGAGAGAGGACACACAGGTGGTTGGTGTGACAGAGCAAGATGCAGAGGACAGGAAGAAATGGACACAGTTGATCCACTGTGGCGACTCCTAATGGGAGCAGCCGAAAGACGAATAATTCTTTGTCAGCATTCAGTTATCTCTATGTACATGTGTGTTGCAGATTTTAAACCAACCTTCATGTGCAGATGAGTGCTGCTGCAGACATTGATAAGATGGAGCAATGTCCACACCACCTTTAAAAATTCATTTTGCACCATCTTCTGTGTCATAGTCATCTCTGTGGATAGACTGAAGGTATTCATCATTTGGTGTAAACTGAATAAGATTCAGAGAGCCTCCCTGCAGTAGTACAGGAAACTGCATTCTGTCTGGCCTTGCTTCTAGCACATGCTGCCATATCATTTGCCCTTTTTTATACTGTGCCATTGCTCAGTTTCTGCTTCCAAATGCATTGATTTCAACAACTACATGACTCCAGGCCTTGTTTCAGTTGGCTTGTTTGGGCCCCCCCCCCTTATCAAAAAGACGTTTCTCTTGTGCTCAAAGTGTTACCATGAGGACACAGTTTTCCTCATGACTGGAGTTATCCTTTCTGTGCTTTGATCCCTTGTTTTCGATCAAAAGGGCCACAGTTAGAAAGTGCGACAATAATGGTTGGATGTAATCACCTTTTACAGTACAGAAAACTGTCCAGCTATTCCTGCTACCCACAATAACTGTAACATAATACAAACTAATATTTCTACTTAATGGAAAGCTCAATATTGCCTGTAAAATTGTATGTTACCTATAGTTCATTCAGGTTATAAATGCAATCACTTTTGTCACAAAAAAAAAACATCTTTGCCCTATCCTCTGCCATTGCCATGTACTGATAATGCTGTCATTTTTTATTCTTCACTGTCACTACCAAAATATCAAATTCACCACATATGCCTGTTCATGTGCTTAGCACAGTAAAACCCTATAGTAAATTACTGCATTTATACCCATGTATGCACAGTCAGTAAACTATACCAGAATAATGATCATTTTCTGTCATCAGAAATGATTTCCAGTGCTGCTGTCATGAAATACAGATTCAAATGGACAGAAATTTACTAATCAGTCAGTGCTATCATAATATGCACAATATGCATTCAGTGCAAAGGAGCTTTAAATCAATACTGGAATAATTTGTTTCTTATTAAATATACCAAACTTGCCAATAGTATCAATTGCTGTTGTAATGACCATGCTAGAAAAAAGGGTTTGGTTAAGGTGATGTCACACCCTACCCTAGGGAGTGGTTCTAACCCCAATTAATGCATCCTTAACCATACTTGCCTCATTCTTGTTCTAGCTCTTTGAAAGATGGCAACTCCTGTGAAGGCACAGAGCGGTGCTCCTAGCTAGTCCAATAAGGAGATCATGATTGTGCTCTATTTTTGTATGGTTCGTACCTGGATAAGACCAAGGAGAGCACAAGAAATGCCACCTGTTAAAAAAAACCTGATGTTTGGTAGGACTTGGTTGACCACCTGTCAACCCTGATCGGTATAACCTGCTCCAGCCAGCAGTGCCATCACAGATATGAAGACTTGCTGAAGCATAGGGCTGACCAGCTGGCCGAGTGAGTAGACCAAGTTGTATCTAGAAGGCCATAGTTCTACAGTAAGTAAAATTAAATATTTGGTTTCTTAAATGGGTCATACTAAAGATAAAAAAGGTTAAGGAATTTGCATAACTACAGGTATTTGCAAAGAAAGATATGTGTACCTGAAAATATTACTTGTAATGCTATTATAAAATGCATAGGAAATCATGAGCATGTTTGTAAATATACATGCATCTTTTTAACAAAGTGGTGTATCAGTAATGTGTTAACAGATTTTAATAATATATATGTGTCACCTAAGTGTATTGAAATAATCTACTGTATATATGTAACTCTGTAAATCAAGTACTGGGGTATGAGTACAAGTAATGATGACTGGATTTATAAAATAATGAAATAAAAACTGCAATTACACATTTATAATTTATTACTATTGCAAGAAAAGGCTTATAATAGTTTCATTAGATGAAGCCAGTTTTGTGTAGGCCATAGAAGTATAACTAAAGCAGTTGCTTAACACAGTTGTTTCTTTCTAACTGCATGTGTAACATGGCTGAAGTCTCGCACACAACACCTTAGTTAGATTAGAATGCAGGTTGGGGGAAGGAATGGGGTTTTTTGTGCCAAGTGAATGTCTAGCATAAACCTTTCTGAGAAAATACCCTTTCTTACTTAAAGATTACTTATTAAATCGGACACATTTGTACAGAAAAGGAAATGCAAATTTCCATGAAGTGTGTTTGTAAATTAGTTATACTAGAACACAGTGTTACATGTATTTTGAAAATAGCATTCCACACTCATTTCATCCCTGGAATGATGGAGAATATTGGTATAGTATTGTATTAATTCATGCAGCTATGCACGTGTAAGAGAAAGTAAAAACAGAGCAAAAAGTAGTTATTGCTTGGACAAAAATGATAACGTATGAAAGAAGTACAAATACAGGTAAACAAGAATTGCCATCTATCTTAATCACAGATGAGGAAGAAATTAACTATAATCGCCTGCAGCAACAGCAATGAATAAATGACTGATGGAATCTTCTAGTAAGTATAAATGAAGTCCAAGAGAATTTTTTGTATTGCTAGTTTGTAGTATGCATCAGGAGCATATAAAATTATTTAAAATCATTTTAGTAATGTAAAAATAAAAGAGAAATATGTGCTTGTGCAACTTCAGTGCACTTTTTGCAACTGTTTTCTGTGTTGCTCATAAGGAAAATATTTTTATAAGTTTGCAGATGAAAGAAATACAACTGAAGACATTATCAAGCTAATGTTACTGTTTTTAACATGATTTTTAACCTGATTACTTTGATTAACTACAAACAGTAATTTTAGTACTCTATTCAACGTATTGCAAGTACATTATCTTGAGAGATACACATACTCCTTCAAGAAGTCAATAGCCCCTAGCTATTTGAATTCATCACAAGTATGCATAAGCACTACTCATATCAATTTTCCCGAGTACAAAAGCAAATCCCAAATCACTACTCCCATTGTATGTATAAACACTTCCAAGACACAGGTTTTACATAAATAAAGATTTTACTGCAGTGTTTCAGTTGTGCATGAAATAGCATGTAAACAGTACTATGTGGATTTACTGTGTTTTTCTGTTTTCTCTCTCCCCACCACTTTTTTTCTCTGTTTTTCTTATTTTGATTATGCATTTCTTTCTCCTTATTGTTTTGTTTCTCTCCCATTTAATTTCCTTTTTTCACAGGTTCATATTTCTCAGGAACAGACTATGCATACACCTTCCAGGCTAAGGAGAGATCACCCTCTGCCTGTCCAGGGCATCCTTGCAGGGTAAGAGTGGAGGCACCAGTCCTTCAGGTACTCTGTCAAGTGGCAGCCTGGCAAGCCTCACAGAAAGGGTGCTTTGGAGCTTGATTGAGGACTTACTAGTGGAGGTAGTAGACAGGAGAATTCAGCTAGTCAATGCCTCTCACCAGCATGTAGAAGATGCACTGTCCCAACTGGTGCCAACCACCGCACTAACAGAGGCCCCCATCCCCTCAACATCAGGGTCCTCCACTGCAACACCATCTGGCAGTGGACATGTTTGAGGCTGTGAGGATTGGGATTCCAGCTGGCATCTCCTCAGCCATTCTTTCCTTATCCTTTCTCCTTTACCCTCTTCTCTATTTTCCACCCACACTACCCTCTTATGAAAGAAAAAAAAGAAAAAAATGGGGGGGGGTCTATCCCCCCGACAAAAACATAGTGCTCATCCACTCCCACCTTCTCCAACACAGACCCTCCTGATGTTTCCCTTGTGTGTTCACCTCTTTGTTTTTGCCTGTCCTTTTTCAGTCTTTCATATCACCCTCTTTCTATTCTTGAATGAAACCATCAGGGTGTCCACAAAAGATACCTCTATATAAAAAAATTATAAACCTATTTTCTCTTTAAAAAATCCCTTTTAAGTGCTGTACAGTCAGCAGCTTTTCTTAAACATTTTAAATGTGACTACACTTCCCACAATATGCGAAAAAAAAGTAACACCAACCCTCAGGATTTTTGAGAAGTAATTTGCAAGTTCATAATGTCAAACCTTGTGCAACTTACTCTTTTACAATAAATGATGAGTGTGTTTTAAAAAAATACTTATAAATATACATATAAATACTATACAGCAAGCTATATAATGCAAGCTTACCGCAAAATTAACTGTTTAGTTTCCAGGCATAAATGAAGAGCATAACCATACTATCCTCAAAGAAATTGAGGGAAAATAATCCAGCATCTAGAAATATATCATAACACGAGCAGCTCTACCTGCCAAAATATTGCACTTCGCATACAGCAATCTCTAAAATGCAATCAAAAACCACATAGAACAAATTAGAGTCCATTTATGACAACATACATAAAATCACCACATAAAAACCTTTGACTATGACTTAACTAAAAGTCAGAGAATTAATCACATCAGAGAACCGAAAGCACTACACAAATTTCACAATGACAATGTATAATTCTTCCTCTTCCTGGTCAGTTAGAAGCAACCAATCCGAAGCTTCATAGAAATTTATAGTGCAATAGAAAATCACTAAGGATCATATTGAGGCATGCAAAAAGTCAAATCATGCCATAAGTAGCATTCTCAATAGAATCCAATCAAAAATTCCACAGAGGAATGAGCAAATGAACAAAAAATCAAACCACTAAAGTAAGATTTATATCTGTACAAAACCAGATCCAAACAACAGACTAAAAAAATGTACATTCAAAAGGTATGTACAACTTCCCATTACCTGATTGGTCTAAAATAACCAATCCTAAAACTCATGGAGGTTTCTGCTCCTATAAAAAATCGCCAAGGGTCATGTTACAGGAAACAAAGAACACAGAACATGCTGCAGATGATGGCGCAATACTCTGTTATAAATAAGAACATGGACAATGCAGGCCATAACAAAATTCAAAGACATTTTTTCCCAAAAACACATCAACCACCATAAACAGTAGTAGAAAGAATAAAACCAAATGAGAAATATGAAAATGCATTATATGAAAGTAAAAAAAAGAACAGTATAATGGGTTATAAAATGACAAGTATAAAATGGGTAGTACATGGATATTACAAACCATTGTCAATGATGTATAGCAAAAAAAAAAATTATCTTATCACTATTACAATGGAGGACAGATGTTAACATATAGAAGTCACATAGGCAATCTAAAGTTCAGACCAAATGCTGTCATCTTGTACAACAGGAAAATGGGTGGAGTAGATGCAAATGGCCAAATGATCTGAAACTGTATATACGTGTGTTCCAAAGTGACAAAAAGTAATGCAAAAATCTATTTTTCCAGGTACTTGATATAGCAGTCTTCAGCTCATGTCTTATGTTCATAAAGAAAGGTAGTACATATATCTCCAAATGGAGAGATGACAAAAGCAGCAGACAAAGGAGAGTAGTATTGCTGGAACTGAATTCATCCTCACATTTTAAGTACCTTCATGAAGTGGGCCCTATTTTTACAAAATCTTACCAAGATTACACTGATACATAGACTGTATTTTATATAGCATATATCATGGACAGAAGTATGTTAAAAATGAAAAAAGATAGCTGGGTGCATAAGTCCCAGGATAAAAAGTGCCCAATCCTAGTGTGTGTACTGGTGCCAGGACTGGAAAAAAATGACAGCGTAGAATAGAATCCTCAAGACAAGGAAGTATCCCTGCAATGGGGTTAGGCCAGTCTCAGGGGGAAGTTGCCCCCCATTGTAGAAATAAGTAGTAGTCCACAAAAACAAATAGGCCACAAAAGAGCCATTAAAATAATAGACTGGACTATTGAAGGTAAGAACAATTTTCTGTATACACGGTAGGTCTACTAATATGCAAGAAGCCCAGAATTTCTAGATAGAAGATATTCAAAATGATTGAGGGAACTTAGAGGAAAAAATACTTGCACAAGAAAAACTGTCAAAAGCTCAAAATACAAATTTGTTCATGAATTCAACAGATCCATGAAAAACATCATATAGACAAAGAAACCTTGGGCCATTTGGAAAAAGAAGTGACTGAGGAAGTGCAAAAATGTAAACAAAATAAATCTAGAGATTTTTGAAAGTTATAAAAAAATAAATATGCATATGGGAAAGAAACAGAGATCTGATATGGTGCAATGTTTTTGCAAAGGAAAAAGTTAAACTAATCAATATAAAAAAGCGGCTCCAAAGATATTTGAAGAGAAATAAAAGCAATGTCACACAGATATGGAAAATTTTATAAAACAAAAAATATGGCCACAAAGGGGGAACGTAGAACAGAAGATTAGTAAAGTAGAAGTTAAACAAATAGAAGCAGAAGTTATGGAATAACTGTGAAGAGAAGGATTTAGTGTAAGAAGTCTAACACAGGTTATATCACAGCATGTTGGAACCATGAGTTCCCAAAATAAGGAGAAACAGGTGGAGCAAGAGATATTTGAAGAAGAATTATGGACATGAGAAAGAAAAAGAGATTTATTATGGTGCAATATTTAAGCAAAGGAGAAAACAAAACTAATCAATACAAAAAAAAAAAAAAAACAGCACCAAAGATATTTGAAGAGAAATAAAGGCAAAAGCATTTGGATATGGAAATTTTCATAATGCAAAAAATAAGAAAACCAAAGGGGGAAGTAGAAAAGAGGATTAGTAATGAAGAATTTAAAGAAATAGAAATTGAAGTTATAGAGTACCTGTGAAATGAAGAATTTAGTGTAGAAAATCCAACTCTGATAATGTCACAGTATGATGAAATGGTGAGTCCCCAAATTAAGGAGAAACAGGTGGAATGGAAAGCATCTGATCACCTGTCAGTTGAACATACTGGAGCCTTCAGTACAAAAGTTTAGTTGGAGCTACACTGCAAGGGAAGGAGCAGGAAGCACTGGCAATTCTGACACAGTCAATGTTGTGGAGTGATAGGCCAGTGAGTTCCCATATAAAAGAGCAATGGATGATTCAGGATGCAGCTAAAGAGATTATATGACAGGTAGATGTTCTGGAACCTTCAGAAGAATGCTTGCAGGAAATGGACAACAAAGAATGTACCCTCAGTTTGTAGGAA
This sequence comes from Protopterus annectens, assembly GCF_019279795.1. Classification (NCBI taxonomy): domain Eukaryota; kingdom Metazoa; phylum Chordata; order Ceratodontiformes; family Protopteridae; genus Protopterus; species Protopterus annectens. The sequence continues at coordinate 470,290,529 of NC_056749.1, read as the reverse complement.
ATGAATGAATGGAAGAGCTGCTTGATTTAATAGAGATGGATAGACATATTAAGACCAATGAATGAAATGGACTACAGAAAATCAAAAAAGGCCGAACATGTTAGAAGTCTGATAAAACAGATGAACACAGTAATCAAAACTATTAACAAAAATTCATATGACATAAAAATAAATAAGATATATTACTGTGCAGCTAAATTAATAACAGATAAAGTCTTACCACAAAAATACAGGGCAATAAGGGAAGGGAAGAAATCAAATGCCGTCATGGAAATACTGACTAGAGAAACCTGTGAAGCAATTAAGACAGGAAGTGTTACTAATAGAGGAGGGAACAGATCAACAAAAATGCTTAGAAAGCTAGACATGATAAAACCAATGGACAGTATCAGAAAAGACTAAGATCTGTCATATGATATTGCAAATAATAAAGTAAATATGTTAGCACAGTTAGAAGAACTTAGATGACATGCAGATAAATATAAAGGGAAAGGAGGTCCGAATGGAGAGATGAAAAGTCAGCAAGCAAAGGAGAGTAGTAGTGCTGAAATTAAATTCATCCATAAGTCTTGGTGAGTACCTTCATGAGGTGGACCCTGTTTTTACAAAATCTCACCAAGGCGACACTAATATGTAGGCTGTATTTATATAACTTATATCATGGACAGAAATAGGTTAAAAACTAAAAAAGATAGCTGAGTGCACAACACCCAGGATAGAAAAGTGCCCAATCCTGGTAGGCGCATTGGTACCAGGACTGGAAAAGATGACAGTGTAGAAGCCTCAAAATGCGGAAACATTCCTGCAATGGAGCCAGGCCAGGCCCAGGGGGAGGATGGCCCCCCTGTTGTAGAAGGAAGTAGCAGTCCAAAAAAAATCACAAAAACTGATAGACCAAAGAAGAGCCATAAAGACAATAAAGTGGAGTATTGAGATTAAGAAAGAAATTCTGTATTGTTACTATTATGCAAAAAGCCCAGCATTTCTAGACACAAGATATACAAAATGATTAAGAGAGAAGTCAGAGGAAAGAAAAATACTTCTGCAAGAAAAACTGTCAGAAGCTTCAAATGAAAATTTGCTTTCATTGATACAGCAGATATAGATCAAGAAACCTTGACCTGTTTGGAAAAAGAAGCATCTGAGGAAGTGCGAAAATATAAACAACAAAACCAAGATATATTTGAAAAGAATAAAAAAGAAATATGGACATGGGAAAGAAAGAAAGAGAGATTTGATATGGGGCAATATTTATGCAAAGGAGAAAGCCAAATTAATCAATGTGAAGAAGGCAGCCCCAAAGATATTTAAAGAGAAATACAGGCGAAGGCATCCAGATATGGAAAATTTCACAATAAAAAAAATTCACATCATAAAGATGGAACATAGAAAAGAAGATTAGTAAAGCAGAAGTTAAAAAAATAAAAGCTGAAGTTATGGAGTGCCTGCGAAGTGAAGGACCTGGTGTAGTAGGCCTAGCACAGGTTACATCACAGCAGGATGGAGTGAGTCCCCAAAATAGGGAGAAACAGGAAGATCAGGGAGCATCTGAAGAAGACATATGGACATGGGAAAGAAAAAGAAATGTAATATGGTGTAATATTTATGCAAAGGAGAAAGCAAAAAAACATGTACCCATGAATTACCACATAGGTGGCAGTGCACTAAATACCGAAAGTGTGATAAGAGACTTAGGGACACAGGTGGACAGTGGTATCACCTTCGATAACCACATTGCCACAACAGTCGGGAAATCATTCTATGAGGCACACATCATCACTAAGGGCTTTTCATCTAGAAAAAAGGAGGTCATTGTCCCACTGTACTCATCTCTCATTAGACCCATTATAGAATACAATGCCCTGTTTGGTATGTACCTCTCAAGACATCTTCAACATCTGGAAAGGCCGCAGAAATACCTCACTAAAAGAATCACAGGCCTAAAGCAGATGTCCTATGCTGACTGTCTAAAAAAACTCCACATATACTCTGTCGCATATCGTCTACTCAGAGGCGATCTCTGCCTAACATACAAGGCCATGTCAAACCCAGAGCTGTTGGACATGCTGCACTTAAAGAAATCCCAATCCCTCAGAGATGCATGCTTCCGGGATCTAAACCTTGTCATCATAATAAACAAAACTTGCTGGAGGGATAGGTTCCTGACCCAGCGACTCCCCAGACTCTGGAATAGACTGCCCCATACATGTCAAGCAGAGCGCCTCTTTGTCCCTCTTCAAAAGGTACCTTGATGATTGGATGGGAGATAGGAAATTCACCCCAGGGAGCATGCCAGTTTCCCTGCTAGACAGGGGTCCAGAGAAGTAAATACTGTGGGAAGAAATAGCCAGGGAATTATTATTGCTAGGCTAGGGCCAATAGCCTAGTATCAACCTATGAACCTATAAGAGAAATACAAGCAAAGGAATCCAGACATGGACAACTTTACAATACAAAAAATAAGAAGACAAAGAGGAAAAGTAGAAAAGGAGATTAGCAATGGAGAAGTTAAAGAAATAGAAACTGAGGTTATGGAGTACCTGCAAAGTGAAGGATTCAGGGTGGAAAATATAATTCAGAAAGCACCACAACAGGATAGAGTAACGAATATCCAAATTAAGGGGAAAGCAGTGGAACAGGAAGCAATTGGTCAGGTGCCATATGAAGATAATTTGGACCCTTTCCCAGTAAACATTCACTTGAAGCTAGACAGCAAGGAAAGGAATAGGAAACTGTGGAAACTCTGACACAGTCAATGTTGAGGAGTGATAGGCCAGTGAGTTCCCATATGATAGAGCAACAGATGGCATGGGATGAAGTTGAAGACAATGTGCCACAGGAAGATGCTATATAATCTTCTATAGAATGCCTGCAGGAACTGGAAAACAAGGGATGTGCCCTTAGTTTGGAAGAAAATGAGCTAAGAGAAGAGTTGCTTGATTTAATAGACATAGACTGATATATCAAGATCACTGAAAGAAATAGACTGCAGAAGGTTAATAAAACCCCAAAAGTCAGAAGTTTGATAAAACAAATGAATGCAGTAATTAGGACTGTTTATAGAGATCCATGTGATATAACAGAAGTAAACAGGATATATTACAGTGCAGCTAAATTAACAACTGATAAAGTTTTACTGCAAGAACACAGGGAAGTGAGGGAAAGGAGGGAGAGAAATCAAATACCATCATGGAAATATCGAATAGAGAAAACTATAAAGCAGTTAAGACAAGAATTGTCACTGTTAGAAGATTACAGAAGAGGGAATAGATAACAAAAATATTAAGAAAAATAGATCTGATAAAAGCAATGCGCAGTATTAGAACAGACCAGGATCTATCATGCACTATTGCAAATGGCAAACTAAAAATTTCAGCACAGGTGGAAAGACTTATACGAAAATAAATTTACAAAATAAGCAAGTTATTGATGATCCAAAAAAGTTTTATAGAGAATTGAGTAATAAGGTAAAAGGAATTGAAAGACTGCCAAAATAAGAAGAAATAGATACATTTTGGAGAAGTATCTATGAAGATCTTGTGGAATATAACAAAGATGCTGAATGGATAGAAGAAGTTAAAGAAAGAATAAGAAGTTCAAAGATACAGGATATGAAATGGGATGAAGTAACAGCCAGAGAGACTGAAACAAAGTTAAGAAAAGCCTCTAATTGGAAAACCCCAGGCCAAGATGCAGTACCTACTTTTTGGCTGAAAGTATTAACATCTTTGCAGGAAGTTTTAGCCATGAGTAAGAACTATTTATATGCATACCCTGAACAGACACCATCCTGGTTAACAACAGGAAAATCAATGCTGCTACTTAAGAGTGAACCTCCAAGCTACTCTAAAAATTATAGACCAATAACTTGCCTTCTGACGACATATAAACTGTGCATGGGAACTGATGCTGACAGAGTTTATAGTAATTTAGAAGAAAACTCAATTATGGCAGTAGAACAAAAGTGCAATAAAAGAAAGTCATATGGAACAAAGGATCATTTGTTGTTAAATAAAGTGATAGTGGAGAACCGTAAAAAGGGGAAGAATTTAAGTATGGCATGGATTGACTACAAAACAGCATTTGATAGTATCACACATTCATGGATAAAAGAATGCTTAAAAATATGTAAGATGCACCCTACACTGATTGACTACATTACAGTGATCATGGAACAGTGGCAGACCACTTTGCAATTAAGCCATGATAAAGGACAAATTATTATCCCATGGATAAAAATTCAAAGGGGGATATTCCAGGGTGATTCTCTGTCACTGCTGCTATTCTGCCTTGCCCTTAACCCATTAAGCTGTCTACTTAATAGCTTAGGCCAAGGCTATAATTTAGCTCCTAGAAAACAACAAAGTGTTAACACTTCTCACCTTCTCTTTGTCAATGATTTAAAACTGTATAGCTCATCAGATGAGGAACTGAAAGCACAATCATAAGTTGTCAACCTTTTTCAGATGATATAAGAATGTCATTTGGTCTTGATAAATGTGGAAAAACAACCTTTAAAGCAGGAAAACTGCAACGTCAGGCAAACAGTTTGGGACAAGAATGTGATATATAAGAACTTGAGCAAGAAGGAGTGTATAAATACTTGGGAATTGATGAAGGATCAACAATAAAACATGAACAAATGCAAATAAAACGTAGTAAGGAATATTTCAGAAGACTTAAAAAATTAATCCTGAAAACAGCACTGACATCTAGGAAAAAAATTCAGGCTATAAACCAATTTGCTCTTCCTGTCCTAACTTACAGTTATGGAGTGATTGACTGTTCCCAAAATGTGTTGGATAGATTAGATAGGAAAACAAGAAGGATGCTTCATGCTCACTAAATGATTTATAAAAATCAGTGCATACCAAGATTATATATTCCCCATTCTGAAGGAGGGATGGGCCTCCTTGAAACTGATTATATATATAGATCTGCAATACATATCTGCTGACCTCACAAGACCCAAACATTGTGAAAGTTTTGAAACATGAGGAGAATAAATCTAATAAACAATAAAGGCTGTCCTCCGCAAAAATTCTTAGAACTCATATTGGTACTCAGTCCACCAGCCAAGAACAGATTCCAAAGAACTCCAGTTAATTATTTATTTGTTTAACATAGAACAATAAAATAAAAATAAAAAATCGGATTTAGCGCTTTTATCTCCACCACGGAGACTTCATCAGAATCATCTGTTTAATAATAAAAACACTTTAGATCCCATTCCATTTATCCTCATTGGCTGGCCATCAATGCTGAAATTAATAAATTAACCAAACTTTTAACCCTTCATATCCAGTATTAAGACCATCTGGTTCATTTTAAACCAATTCTATAAATACATATACAAGTGTAACAATTTGATACAAGTTGTACACATAAATAAATATATGTTATTACAAAAAGTTGTTTAAAAAATTATTAAAAACTTTTAAAACAGAATTTATATACACCACCATTTACATATACATCCCCCTAATTCTCTAAGGAACAGCAAATGTATAACCCCATGTCATGGTACCTACTTAACATTTTAAACCATACAGTACTTTACAACAAAAAGTGTCATTTCAGTTAAAATACTTAGTTCATACATGTAACACCCTATGCTCTAATGTTTTAAACTGGGAATAAAAATATATGTACACAGCCTAAATAAATCACATCTTATTTTATATTCCATGTAGGGAGTTAACAGATATTGAAATATAAAATATAACATATTAACATTCAGGATTGTGTCTCTTAGGGTCTTCTGCAAGGAGTTTCAGGGCCGGGCTAATAGAAATGTGGTCATTTAAACCTAGACCACTACATGCATCCAGTCTTAATTGCCAAATCATTTCTCTAAATTCTAACTTCGTCTCCCAGTCACCTCCTCTTTCATTGTGTCCGACTTCTTCCAGTACCCAAAACTTAGTCAGCTTCCTTGCAGGTCAATGTGTGTCTGAAAAGGGCGTTATTTTCGTTCTTTCTACTTATATCACGTAAATGCTCATATATACGTACCCTTAGGGGGATGTATATGTAAATGGTGGTGTATATAAATTCTGTTTTAAATAATTTTTTAAACAACTTTTTGTAATATATATATTTATTTATGTGTACAACTTGTATCAATTTTTTTACACTTGTATATGTATTTATAGAATTGGTTTAAAATGAACCAGATGGTCTTAATACTGGATATGAAGGGTTAAAAGTTTGGTTAATTTATTAATTTCAGCATTGATTGGCCAGCCAGTGAGGATGAATGGAATGGGATCTAAAGTGTTTTTAGTATTAAACAGATGATTCTGATGAAGTCTCTGTGGTGGAGATGAAAGGGCTAAATCCGATTTTTGTTTTTATTTTATTGTTTTATGTTAAACAAATAAATAATTAACTGGAGTTCTTTGGAATCTGTTTTTGCCTGGTGGACTGAGTACCAATTTGAGTTCTAAGAATTTTTGCAGAGGACAGCCTTTATTGTTTACTGGAAGGAGTGTCTTTTGATACCTTAGTGGAGGAATTTCAGTTTTTGGTTACTAGAGAATAAATCTTAGATGACTTATCTGCTTAATTTAGCAGAAACATATCTGCATCAAGCAGAAATGGAAATCATACCAGAAGTGGATAAAAATCAGGCAGCAACTGAATGTGCTAAAAAACAAAAGAAAGAATATAAGGTGAAGGACCAGATGAGAAGGCATGAAATGTGGAAAAAGCATAAATATAGTTGCAAGTATAGAAAACTTCTGGAAGAACCTCATGTTGATTAGGAACAAATGCAGGAATGGTTAAGGAGAATTCAAACCAAGAGATGAAAGGTTAATATTGGCAGCCCAAAATAGTGGGCAATGTCACGTTGGTTTACAAAGTCCATTGAACATGGGAGAAACAGACAAATGTAGGTTTTCTAAAACTGAATCGGAAACAATTGCACACCTTGTTGCAGGTTGCAACATATTAATGGCAGAAGGACTGTATGCCGAAAAGAACAATAATGTGGCAAGTTTGTTGCACTGGGGATTGTGCAAACATTATGGTATTGAAGTGGCTGAAAAACACTGGAAACATGAGCCACAAAGCATCATAGAAAATGATGGTTTATATCACATGGGACCACCCATTACCAACAGTTCAAAAGATCGATGATAGAAAACCAGATATAGTGGTTCAAAAAAATAAGACAAGAGTAACATTGATCAATGAAATCTTCACACCCAGTGACTACAGTGTCTTGCGTAGAGAGAGAGACAGAAAGTCATAAAATATAAGGATCTGCAGGCAGAAATGAGAGAGTTGTGGAAGAAAGATACCCATACAGTTCCAATAGTAGTAGGCACAACAGTTCTTATAAAAAGAATCTACAATCATATTTAGGTATGTTATCAATCCATATAACTCCATACAAATTGCAAGAGTCATTACTGGGCACATTGCAGGTGCACCAAAGAGCACTTTTGGTTGACATCAAAGATTGAAACAATACTAATTTCATGAACTTTAATCGTACTTTGACTTAGGAATGGGGTCCATTCCCATCACGGTATTAGAAACCCAAGAGACTTGGAGAAATTAAAAAGGAAAGTACAAGATAAGCAATTCATTGTTGACTCAAAAAGTTTTATAGAGAATTGGGAAACAAAGCAAAAGAAATAGAAACACCAAAAAAAAAAAAAAGAATAGTCACATTTTGAGAATATCTATGAAGACCCCATGGAACATAACAAAAATGCTGAATTGGTAGAAGTAAAAGAAAAACACTAAGAAGTTGAAATGTATAGGGTATGAAATGGGATGAAGTAATGGTCACAGAAATTGAAACAAAGTTAAGAAAAGCTCATTAATGGAAAATGCCAGCCGCAAATGCAATACCTAACTTCTGGTTAAAAGTATTGACATCTTTACATAAAGATTTAACTCTGAGTGAGAACTACTTATATGCACATCCTGAATAGAGACCAGTGTGTTCAACAACAATACTCTTCCTTAAGAGTGAGCCCACAAACTATCCTAAAAACTAATTACCAATAGCTTGCTTTCTGACAATGTATAAACTACATACTGGAAGGGATGCTGACAGAGTTTATAATCATTTAGAAGAAAATTCAGTCATGGCAATAGAAGAAAAGGGCAACCAAAAAGGTCATATGAAACAAAGGATCATATGCTGTTAAAGTCATTGGCATGGACAGATTACAAAAAAGCATTTGATGGCATGCCACATTCATGGATAAAAGAGTGCTTACAGATGTATAAGATACACCCTACACTGATCAATTACATTACAGTGACCACAAAACAGCAGCAAACCACTTTGTAGCTAAGCCATGATAAAGCAGAAATTATTATCCCAGGGATAAAAATTTGAAGGGGATATTCCAGGCTGACTCTGTCACTGCTGCTCATTTATCTTGCCTTTAACCCCTTATTATGTTATTATCTAATTAACAAATTTGATCACAGTTACAATTTAGCTCCCAGAAGACAGCCAAGTGTGCAGGCATGTCATCTTCTTTTTGTGGAAGATTTAAACTGTATAATTCATCAGAGACGGAGCTGAAAGCACAATTGCAAGCTGTTAAAACATTCTCAGATGATATAATAATGTCATTTGATCTTGATAAATGTGCAGAAATAACATTTAAACCAGGAAGGCTGCAGTACCAAAAAAATATCAGTCTGGGATAGGAATGTTATATAAAGGAACTTAAGCAGGATGGACTATATAAATATTTGATAACTGATCATGGATAAACAATAAAATATGAAGAAATGCAAACGAAACTCAGTAAGGAATATTTTAGAAAACTAAAATTAATACTGAAAACCACTCTGGCATTTAGGAACAAAGTCCAAGTTATAAACTGATTTGTTCTTCCTGTTCTGACATACAGTTTTAGGGTGATTGATTGGCCCCAAAAGGTATTGGATCAGTTGGACAGGAAACCAAGAGAAATATTTCATCCTTATCAAATGATACAGAAAAATCAGTGTATACCAAGATTATATATTTCTGTTTTTGAAGGAGATATTGGCCTCCTCAAAACTGATTACATGTATAGATCTGCAATCGTAGGACTGCATACATTTTTGCTGACTTTACCTGATTCAAAAATAATGAAGATTTTAAAACATGAGGAGAAAAAGTCTAATATGACTTCCCTGCTTAGTTTAGCAGAAGCATATCTGTGTCAAATGGGAATGGAAATCAAACCAGAAGTGGACAAAAGTCAGGCAGCAACTGAATGTTACAAAAAAACAAGAAAAGAATATAAGGAGAAGGATCAGATGAAAATGTTAGAAATGTGGAAAATGCATAAATGTAGTTGCAAGTATGTAGTTGGGATCTGATGCAGGAATGGTTAAGGAAAGCTGAATTTAAACCAAAATATGAAAGGTTAATATCAGTGGCTCAGGAGAGTGGACTATGCACATATTTGTTTACAAAGTTCATTGAACATGTGGGAGAAACAGAGCAATGCAGGTTTTATAAAACAGAACTGGAAACAGCCACACATCTTTTTGCTGGTTATGACACACTAATGTCAGAGGACCTGTATACTGAAAGGCATAATAATGTGACAAGTCTGTTGCATTTGGATTGTGCAAACACTACAATAATGAAGTAGCTGAGAAGTATTAGAAACAGGACCCAAAATGCATTATAGAGAATGATAAGATTTATGTCACAAGGGATCACCCCATTACCATCAGTTCAAAAATGAGATGCAAGAAAACAGATATTCTAGTCCATGAAAAGAAGACAAAAGTAGCATTGATCATTGAAATTGCTACACCCAGATGATTACACTGTCTTATGTACGAAGACACACAAAGTCATAAAGTGCCAGGATTTGCAGGTATAAATTAGGTCAATATGGAAGAAGGATACCCAGATAGACTGAATAGTAGTAAGAAATGCGAGTCTCCTAAAAAACAGAATTTACAGTTGTATTTAGATATGCTACTGATACATGTAACTCCATATGAATTACCAAAGGAGTCAGTTCTTATCACATTGTAGGTGTTGCAAAGAACACTTCTGGCTAACATCAAAGATTGAAACAATACTAATTTCATGAACTTTAATCCTAATTTGACTTCAGAAAGGCGTACATTCTCATCATGGCAATGGAAACCCAAAACACGTGGAGATATTAAACCAGCAAATTGTGAAAATAAATGAGATCCCAAATGATAGAAGACTGGTGAAATATATGAACGCAGCACTCAAGACTATTAACAGAAATGCATGTAATATTACAGAAATAAATAGGATGTACTACTGTGCAGCTAAACTAATAATAAAGTGCTACCACAAAAATGTTGAGTAAGAAAGGAAGGGAAGAGAACAAGTAAAATGACACCATGGATGCATCAAAGCAAAAAGAACTATAAAGCAACTGACAAGAAGTGCCACTGTTAGAAGAATAGAGCAAAGTGAACAAATCATCAAAAATCCTTAAGATAAATGATGTAAAAGCAACACACAGGAACAAGAGATTAAGATTTTTCAGACACTATTCCCAATAATAAACTAAGATATTAGCACAAGCAGAACAATGTAGAAGGTATGCAGATAAATATAAAGAAAAAGTACTAAATAAGCAATATATTTATGGCTCAAGCAAAAGTAATAGAAACACCACCAAAAACAGGACAAATATGTACATTTTGGAGAACTATATATGAAGACCCTGGTGAACATAGAAAAGATGCTGAATGGATAAAAAAATTAAGAGAAACATTAAGAAACTCTAATGTATAGGGTATGAAATGGGAAGAAGATAGAAGCCAGAGCAATTCAGACAAATTTTAGAAAGGCTGCTAACTAGAAAACCCTAGTCTCTGATGTACTATCTAACTTCTGGCTAAAGTTGTTAACATCTTTACAGAATGATTTAGCCCTTAGTAAGAATAGTCTGTATGCATATCCCAAACAGACACAAACCTAGTTAACTACAAATGAGGTGAAGAGTGGACCTACAAGATGTACTAGGAACTCTAGTCCAATAACTTGCCTTTTTACAACATATATAAGTTATGTATTGGAACTGATGCAGATGTTGTATATAGATATCTTGGAAAAAAAAAACATGGTTACACTTTACCTACCAGAAAGCACAGAGGACATACAGCTTCTTCTCAATGTTTAGACTGCATCAATCTTTAACAAGTTGGCATGGCATCAGAAGTAAAAGGATTTTTTTCAATCACAGCATGTCACATCCCAAAAGTTATTGTTTGAAGCAACTGTTGAATTCCTTCAAGGAAGAATAGGTTCATAGGTAAGTACTAGGCTAGCCGCCCATACAACCCATTTTAAGTCTAGCCAATTTCCCTTTTTGTGTTGAAAATAACCTAATAACCTATCCCATTTGGTTATGGATTGGCCTTACCCAATCACATGGTCTGTAATTATATATTACCCCTAATGAGAATAACTGGAATAATACCATAGATAATTTAAGGGGGGACCTGTGCATGGGATAAAGCACTTGAGAGCTGCCTCTGTCCATTAGTAGTACAGGGGACAGTCATGGTGTAAATTTTCTGTTTCCCGTCCATAGTTCTAAGTTGTGCTTGAATATGGACAGGATTAAACTTTGGTTTATGTGGATAGGACATCTGTTCCAGAGAGTAGGTATCTTCTGTGAGACATACGTGTTCCTCCAAACCATTCTTTTGATGTTGCAGAAGAGATTTAGATCCCTAAAAATGAGTATTTCTAATGCCATTTGACTTGCTGATGTGCAATAAGTACATCAGAAGTGGGTTGGATGATGCTTTGTATGCCAGACACAGGTCACCTCTTACCAGTGTGTAGAATGCTGAATTTAGTGACAGGTCTTTGAGTTGGTCCATGCAGGACATGTTGTTTAGGCCTTGCATCATTTTAGTAAGTTATCTCTCAGGCCATTCCAGTTGTTGCATGTGTCTGGAAAGACACATATATAATTATAACATATGTGTGGAGTCTGCATGTCCTCCTCCCCGTGGTCGAGTGGCATTTGAAAGACATGCGTGGGCATGCCTTTGTTGAAGGTTGGGCATCGGGCTGGCACCTCGGCACTGTAAAAATCTACTGCCAATCATTAGCGGACCGGAGTTCCGCTGTGGCGACCCCTCACTGCGAAAAGCCAAAAGAACAACAACATTATATAATAATTATAATTGTGCATTTTTTGCTGTCATATTGCCACTGACTGTTGATTTTATAATTCACAAGGGAAATGACATAGTTTTTTCTTTTACACACCAGTACTATAAGAAATTGGATGTGGTTAACACTTTATAACTTTAACATTTATTTTAGGAAAATAAAATAATTTTGTTGTAAATAGCAAGAGGTGGAATTTAACTTTTTAAAAGTTGCTACTTTGTGACTGACAAAACAGTAAAACAGCAGAAAAGGACAATTGCAAATGAAAAGCCAAGTCATTTGTTTCTAGCTTGGTCAGCTTAGTGGTGTAAAATAGTCAACAGTCACATGTTTCACCATTACAAATATTTATTTCATCATGTCTGATTAGGCAATAGTTCTCTGTAGCAACATGAGTAGGTAACAATTCACACTAGCACAAACAATTTACTGTCTCTTTCTGTGCAATAATATGAACAAGAAAACATTTCACAATAATCAACTCAATTTGCTCTCTTTTTTGTAGATGAGGCTTCATCAGCTCACTGCTTTTCCTCCTTTTGGGTATTGCGCAGGTGAGTAACAACAGTTTAACAAATGGGCAGGAGCTCAGTCAACTGATCAGTTTTCCCTCTAATAGGTGATAAAATTCAAACAAGAAATAAGCGCTTGTTTCTTTTTTGAAAATCTTCCCATTGATGAATGAGAAAATTTGGCAAACTGAAAGTTCTTAGTTTAAACCTCTAGTGTACCAGCAATAGTTAGTTTTTCACCTCACATATCATATAAAAATGAACACTTAAATAGTACATGGAGATCAAGTATCCAAGTCTTTAGGCACAAAATTGTAAAATAACAAAATAAAACGTTTTACAATTATTTCAGGAGTGTAACAACACTTTGACAAATGGGCAGGAGCTCAGTTAACTGATCAGTTTCACTCTGATATGTGATAAAATTAGAGGAAGACATAAGTAGGAGTTTCAGAAAAAATGCAATACCAGCAACACAAGAGGCAAACTAGTACCAAAGAAAACCAAAAAAAAAACTCCTATGATGTCCCGTTAGCGTCAGAACTATAAACAAACTGCAGTTTAAACTTCAATAACTTCAGCATTCAGTGTAATCCAACATAGTGCCATTTATTCACAACATAGTATCCACAAACAGACTGTCGTTCTGAATTCTGCCTTGTGATCTTATTCCGTACTTCATTTTGTTCAAAATATGCATTAGGTAAACATATGCTGTTTTTTTACTATACTCATTATCATCCCTAGCCATTTTTTTCTGTTCCCTTTCTAAATTAACCTTCACATAATTCTCTCCTTTTTTAACCACGTTATCATACTTTCTGACATTAAGTTCAAACATCAAATCATTCATAATTTCATCATTGTTGTTTGTCTTTCGGCTTTTCCCAGTTAGGGATCGCCACAGCGGAACTCTGGTCCGCTAATGATTTGCAGTTGTTTTTTATGGTGTCGAGTTGCCAGCCCGATGCCCAACCTTCAACAAAGGCATGCCCATTCACGCATGTCTTTCGAACGCCCACTCGACCGCGGGGAGGACATGCAGACTCCACAAAGAAGGCACTCCCAACCCAAGCTGAGAATCGAATGGGAGAACCTCTTGCTGTGAGGCAACAACGCTACCGCTGCACCACCGTGAAAGTATTCATAATTTCATCATTAAGCACATTTAATTCATCTAACATTTTATTAATATTCACATTGTTAATCCTAATAATAAACATCAGTTCATATCCAAAATGATCAGACATATTAAATCAGTTCATCCATTTCCAAACTTCCTGCTTTTAACTCGTTTGGAAACTTGTAAAGCCTCAACCCCTTCGGTACTCGTTTTCATCAACATATGGCCATACACACTGAACTATCTCTCTTTATCTATATCTATACCTGTATAAAATAATGTACTCATAAATACAATACAATACATACTACCATATTTTGGTGTTAAGATACTCCATTTATGTTACCTTACCTTAAGTAATGCAACTTACTGTTGTAAGTTTCAAATGCTTCCTCAGCCTCTTCTTTGATGTACAGTCCTGTTCATAATCTCTCTACATATATTGCAAATCTACAATCCCAAACTAATATAGCTGGTAGTAATTTACCCAATAAAGCTACAAGTCCACTAAAACGCAGTGCTGAATTTTGTCAGTAATGTCAAAAAACACACACACACATGCGCGCGCGCACACACACACACACACACACACACACACACACACACACACCAAGACTTATTAATTTCTTTGCACAACAAATATTTATGTGGCTTGTAGCAATAATACCACTCAGTCCTTCAGAAAGGTGGCTATATAGATCCTTTCTAGCCACAGACAGCACCATACTGAACAGAAGTACACTCCCCTTATTCCTATTCTGTTCATCCATTTTATCCACCGCATACAGGAGAACCATTTTTATCAACTATCTTGGCAGAACTAAAATGTTCTAATTCTGTAATACTTATCAGGTACTTATAACAGTTACTTCAATCCAGCCATCACTACCCTTATGCCAAGGCAGTGCAACCTACTTTTATGTATGTATCTGCATATCCTGTAGGAAAATATTTTCAAAATTGTTGGAAAATCAACTTATATTTTATTTTCCTTCTATACTCTTTGATCACTTCTGCCAGCTGCATTCCCTGCTACAGTGTAATTTCAGAGAACACCATATGATCTTCCCTTTTATTAGCTTCTTTCTCCATTATTGTAAACAGAGCACAAACAAATCACCTGAAATGAAAATGTTTAACTACATAACCACCAAAAGCAATAGTATTTTAATCTTGCATGGCAACCACAGGAGATATCTGACAGTGTGTGTGTACATGCACAAAAACACACACACACACACACACACACACACATGTCTCTCTCTTTTGCTCTCTCTCTATATTAATATATATATATATATATATATATATATATATATATATATGTGTGTGTGTGTATTTATATTATGTGATTTACTGCTGCATGCATTTCATTGGTGCTAAAACACTGGCATTTTTCATTGTAGGTATAATTGGCCAAATTATGTAATGGTCGAAGTTCATTGAATCAACTGTTACATAATTCTAGGGCTTTTCCCCTTTTCACAAGTTTGTGCAAGCCTGGAGTTAATATATTTAATTTCTGATGGTGTGGAGGCAGAGCCCCACATCAGAGGGGGGGTTGTGAAGCTGTTTTTTTGTAACCACAAATGAAACCTACTGGTTTACATTTATGATTACATTTTGATGATTTTAGTGGCAATTAATGTCAATCATCAATGAGTTTGTTTGATGTTTTGTGTTTCAGTCAAACTCACTAGCAATTATTGTACAAATATATATTTATATATATATATATATATATATATATATATATATATATATATATATATAATTAGAGAGAGAGAGCTGTGGGTCTACTTGAGATGTTCGAAATTTCAAAACGCTGACATTCATATGGCCGAGACCATATGATCAACATTTTGAAATGTCGAACATGTATAGCGGAGATCCCTATACAGTGCAGAACCAGGAGATTTCTACTCCCTACTATACAACAATCCTGCAAAAGAAACATCGGCATCCTTCTATGAACTAGTAGTTTGACAAAACAACCCTCCTGACTAAACATTCAGTGTAATGAACATATGGCCAAACACACTGAACTCTCTCTTTATCTATATCTATATCTGTATAAAAATAATGAACTCATATAAATACAATGCTATACATACTAGCATATTCACTGATGCTCCTGTCTGTTTTAGTCATACTGAAGTTATGTTCTCCCACCTGCAGACATGTATTTCACAAAAACAAAAAAGAAATTAAGCAAGCAGGATATAGGAAGATACTTACTGACTGAATTAATACATAAAGAATATATCAACTGGTGGTATCTCAAAATAATGTCCTCACAGATATTTTTTTAACATGTGTAACTATGAGGTTTACACCCATCTTCTCAAACTCCGATGTTAAAACTGGAAGCCTGAGACATGTGATTCATGTATGTGCAGTAGTTTACATTCAATGGTTATAACCTATGAGCAGATCACAAACACATAAACCATTTTATCTTTCCTGTCTTTCTGTCTCTGTCTGTCTCTCTCTCTCTCTCCTATCCCTCTTTTTCTTCAGTTCCTGCAGATTATTTTGCTTGTTGACCATTAGTCTGCTACCAGTCTGCCTTGTCATGTCTGCACTGTTCATTTTGGAATTATCTCTGACATAAATAACTACTGGGTGATCTATCCTATATTTTAATGGAGAGTCCCACTGGCAAGTTATCAGGGCAGAGGTTTTGCTATGCAAATGCCACTTTCAAATAATTTATGGTATGATGTGTTTGTTGAAAAGTTATTACCTGTCCTTGTTAGTTGTGTCGTACAAAAATATATATTTTCAAAAAAAAAAAATTATGGGGATGTAAAAATGTATGTGTGTGTGTGTGTGTGTGTGTGTGTGTGTCTGTGTATGTATAGGGTCTATACTGAAATGTCGAATATCACTAATTTGACATTTCAATATACTGAGCCCACTACATTGACATACGTGCATGCACACACACACACACACGCACACAGAAAGACGTCACAGCTACCCCGCCCACACCCTGCCAATAAAATATGCCAACTCCGAGTCTGTAAAACAGTGGGGAATAAGGAAACCCTCCTTACCTCACTGTTACAGATCTTGCATTAGCAGCCAGCAGCTCATTCAGCACTGACATCCTGCACACCTGTGCATTCACACACACACACACACACACACACACACACACAAATATCCATTTATACATGCACATATATTCAAACACGCATAAATACACATTCACACACACATACAGATCCATTTTTTACTTTATTTTACATACATTGACCAAATTAAGTGTGATGTACTGCTAAATAAGGTGAAAATCAACAATCTGAATTTCGACCACTTGAATGGCACCCTTTATAATATATATACTGTACATGCATACATCTCTGGATCTACTTCAGATGTTCGACATTCCAAAATGCCAACTTTCATATGGCCGAGACCATATGATCGCCATTTTGAAATGTCGAACATCTCCTACAAAACGTAAAACACAAAAAAAACTTCACTAACTGCATTTAGAAGAGGGCAAGCCCCCCTGCACCCCCACACCCCCTGCTACTTAAATATTCCTACTCTGAGATTGCACTACAGTGCAGAAAAGGGAAATCTCCCAGTTCTTCACTGAATAAGGATCTCTGCTATACATGTTTGACATTTCAAAATGTTGATCATATGGTCTCGGCCATATGAATGTCGGTGTTTTGAAATATACATATATATATATATATATATATATATATATATATATATATATATATATGATTTTGTAAAATAATTGCTAGTGAGATGGATTGAAACACAAAACATCGAACAAACTCCTTGATGATTGACATTAATTGCCACTAAAAGCATCAAAATGTAATCATAAATTCATAAATGTAAAACAGTAGACTTCATTTGTGAATGCAAAAAGAAAAATAAAAAAACAGCTTCATCCCCACAATGTAGGGCTCTGCCTCCACGCCATCAGAAAATAAATATACTAACTCCAGAGTTGCCCAAACTCGAGAAAAGGGAAAAGCCCTAGAATTATGTAACAGTTGATCCAATGAACTTCGACCATTACATAATTTGACCAATTATACCTACAATGAAAAACACCAATGTTTCAGCACCAATGAAATGCATGCAGCAGTAAATCACATAACAATATAAATACACACACACACACAAACACATATACATACATGGTACTTACGTATTATCGCAACCAGATTTTCGTGGTTGCGGTAATATGTTTGTTTGCCTAAAAACGGATAGTGGGAGTTATGTTAAGGTGGAATTTGATGTTTTCAGTGGATATGACTTAGTTTGTCCTTAAATTTGGTAAGGTAAATCAACGTGGAGTTGTGAATCTTGGACTGCGTACTGTAAAGCTGGTTACACTGACGTTGTGCTGTAGGAAATGAAAGTCAGACACCTGGGAAAATGTTTGGTTGAACTTCTGCTGTCCTGCAACATGGATTACTTATAAGTTGTACAATACTTTCTTCAGAGAATAAGGCACGGAGACCTGCAAATCTTTTTTTTTTGGTAAATTGTTGGATGTATTATTTACAAACTTGAATAGAATTGAAGTTAAAGAGAATAAGTAAGGGAATATGTTTGTGCACACTTTATAAAAGTACTTGTACAACGGAGGCTGTTCTGTTAAGTGGTAGTCAGATAATTTTTTGGAGTCATTGCCAATAATGGTTTATTTTTTGTATTCAGATCGTGTTATCCTTGTGGATACTACTTACTGTTGTACTGTTTAGTGGATGTTTTACGACAGCATACTTGTGGATTGCTCAGTCGCTGGTTTACTGTTTGGAATGTGCCTAGCACAAAACAGGACTTAGAATGTGGTATGAGTGACTTGATTTTGGGAACGGCATACCTTCAAAGAAATACTCCTTTTTCAAATATTACACTGTTTTTCCTACCTAAACAAAGTTTTTGTTTTAAAGATAACATTCCCTGTGTGATTCTGCATACATTTCTGGTTTAAATTACCCATGGGAAAGAAAGTGGCATTATCGCAAAAATCTGGTTGCGATAATACGTAAGTACCACATACATATATACATATATACATATACATATATATATATATATATATATATATATATATATATATATATATGTGTGTATACAGAGAGAGAGAGAGACGTGTGTTTGTATGTGCACACACACACTCTGTCGGATATCTCCTGTGGTTGCCATGCAAGATTAAAATACTATTGCTTTTGGTGGTTATGTAGTTAAACATTTTCATTTCAGGTGATTTGTTTGTGCTCTGCTTACAATAATGGAGAAAGAAGCTAATAAAAAGGAAGAACATATGTGTTCTCTGAAATTACACTGTAGCAGGGAATGCAGCTGGCAGAAGTGATCAAAGAGTATAGAAGTATAGAAGAAGGAAAATAAAATATAAGTTGATTTTCCAGCAATTTTGAAAATATTTTCTTAGAGGATATGCAGATCCATACATAAAAGTAGGTTGCACTGCCTTGGCATAAGGGTAGTGATGGCTGGATTGAAGTAACTGTTACAAGTACCTGGTAAGTATTACAGAATTAGAACATTTTAGTTCTGCCAAGATAGTTGATAAAAATGGTTCTCCTGTATGCGGAGGATAAAATGGATGAACAGAATAGGAAGATGGGGAGTGTACTTCTGTTCAGTATGGTGCTGTCTGTGGCTAGAAAGGATCTATATAGCCACCTTTCTGAAGGACTGAGTGGTATTACTGCTACAAGCCACATAAATATTTGTTGTGCAAAGGAATTAATAAGTCTTGTGTGTGTGTGTGTGTGTGTGTGTGTGTGTGTGTGTGTGTGTGTGTGTGTGTGTGTGTGTGTGTGTGTGTGTGTGCATGCGTGTGTGTGTGCTTTGACATTACTGGCAAAATTCAGTACTGCGTTTTAGTGGACTTGTAGCTTTATTGGATAAATTACTACCAGCCATATTAGTTTGGGATTGTAGATTTGCAATATATGTAGAGAGATTATGAATAGGACTGTGCGTCAAATAAGAGGCTGAGGAAGCATTTGAAACTTACAACAGTAAGTTGCATTACTTAAGGTAAGGTAACATAAATGGTGTATCTTAACACCAAATATTATTTCAACAATGTTCCTGGCTCTGAATTTAAATGTTCCTGATATTCTGTATAAATGTGTTTGCTTAATGACTAAGTGAAATGGCTGCCACGAGTTTCATAATGTGTGTTGCACAGTGGAACTACTGTTATAATAGTGAACTCTTAATGTATGTTGACGTTACTGGGACATGAAACTTTGTTTGGTGACAAAATACTGACTGCGTTACTTTCTGACTGTAGATATGCACTCTGCTTACATTTGAAGTTTTTGGAAAACTATTTATATAGTACTTGACATCAGCCCAATGTATTTCAGAGCTACAGACACTTTCCTGCAAAACTCCCAATCTGGTATTCCAGAAAGACCATTTTTCTTTTGTGCAGTAATGCATCATTCCTACATAAGATAACATGTGAGACTAATTTACAATCAGTCAATAAATCGGCCAGTGGTGCCCCCTCCCCCAAATTCTGAAGCAAGGGTGAATACAGTTGACATTCAATGAATGTTCATTGCCAACTTAGTTTCTGTCTTCAGAAGACCCAAAGTAAGCTAATCATTTGCTAACTGAGAGTAGCAAAATAGGTAGAAGGCATGGCTGAGGAGGAAGAAAGCCTCATGTAAAAAGTGCCTGATGCAAAGTAATGTTATTAAAAGTCAGAGAGGGGAAATGAAAGAGAGGAGAAAAAAAAGTAGGGAAGAAAAGGAGTAACTAAGGGTGCATAAATAATTTGCAAAGGTAATGCAGCCCTAAGAAATCAAAGCTTGACACACACACGCACACACACACACACACACACACACACACACACACACACACACACACACACACACATACACTCTGTACAATAGTAGTAATGATAACAGACAAGGAGTAATTTCTAGGCCAAAAAAAAAAAATGCCTCATCATCCACATTACCTGCCTGACAGAAAAAGAAAGACACACCAGCTGGTAATTACTCATCATCCTGTGTTGTCTCTGTGACACTTTGTAACCAAACTGTCCATCATGAAATGCTGCAGGTTAGCCAAATATCGAAGTTCTCGACAATTACAAATCACAGGTCCAGAGTTAGGCAATTACGACTGATGAGTTATACCTGTGCTATGTGAAAGACTGTAATGCATAAACTGCAATGTTAAAAGCACGCATTATTTTCTAACTGGATCATTAATGATTTGCCAATAATTTGCAAGTAATCCAAAATTATAGCAGAAAAATGCCTAACAAGGACTTTATAAAAGGTCAGAAGTATAATACCGAAATGTCGGCCCCACATGGTCTAATTTTAGTCATTACTTATTGTCAGCTAATTTGCCCAAAAACCACACATGTATTACCAACGAGCAAAATCGGGACATGTTGGGGTAATTAACAGTCCACCCTAATCTGCAATGTATTACATCGATACTTTAATTAAAAAAAAAGAAGAAGAAAGAAAAAAAACCCCAAAGAAAATAAAAAAAAAATGAGGACTTACTGTTGCAGCCAATCAGGTCAATGAAGCGGACCTGATTGAGTACAGAGTACTGACAAATCAACAGAAGGAGTCATGTAGCATCAACAACAACAAGATTGCTTTTCATCTGTAACCATATGCTGTTCCAGCCGTGTATGACAACAACTGTGTAATTTTTTTTTACTGAAGCTGTCATCCTTCACAAAATGCACATTACTTTAGAATGGCACCCACATACAGTGTACATATAACTGTTTATGTCACAGCACGACACCTCTCAACCTCTCAGAGCAAGTAATCGGGACAAAACCATAAGTAAAAGTGGCACAAATGCCCTAAAGACTTTGTAAATATTCCTATTACAAACTTAGAAAGTTGATAGAATAACAGGTTTGGGATTAGCATGCAATTAATGAAGGATATGAAGTGTGAAACGCAATTGGCTGTTACTTTTTAGCAAACACACGTTTACGAAAAACGTAATAGAAAGTGGAGGCTAAAAACTGGACGTGCTGCAAAAATCAGTAGCCTTGCGAGGCATGTGACAGGTATGTAGTATTATTTTGCAGCGTAAACAGCTTTTTCTACTCAAAAGTTGGGTCCGTTCCATCTTATCAATGAATACCAGCCGTTTATAACATGGATGCCAATTAGTGAGCTCGTAAAAAAAAAAAATAATAATACATGTTAACAAAATTACATATTCTGGTGTAATAATCAGCAGCAACGCTTCACATATGAAATAACCCATCCATCATGTAGACACACCGCAGAAATACCTGACTCCTTTTATTTAATTCAAAATGAAAATGGACAAAGCCAGAAGAAAAGAGTGATTTGTTTTACTTGTTTAAATCTCTTTTATTTTTTAATGTTGTGCAGTGCATTTCATTCCTCGATATAGAATTTTTTGCAGCAGGCATGCAATTTGGCAAACAGCAGTCACTGCGAGAACGGTTACATTATAATACAACTGCATTTCTGTGCCTTGGATGCTTTTAAGCAAACACATGCAGTTTCACCCAATCGGATTGGATCGAATGGCTAGCATGCACAGACACAAAAGTTACTGTGCTGGTAATTGGGGAATGAGTGAAAGCATTGAGTAGCAGTAACAGATGCAAAATATACTGTGCTGGCAATTGTGGAATGAGCGAAAGCATCTAGCAAAATAATTAAATAAGTAACATACGCACTCCAAAACATATTTACTGCAAACAAACATATTACTCTAAAATGGCAGAATACCATTGAAGATGCCTAGCGTTGCACAATGCTGCGTTTCATGAAGATCTTTTGCAGAAGTTATTGCACTTTATAGAAGTTCCTAAGTTAGAATTTACCTGAAAAACATGCAGAATGTAGTAGAGAGCACCCTGTGAAGCAAAGAACCAAATAGCTGAGTGTCTTATTCCTGAGGGAAGTAAAACAGGACCGGGATAAAGGTTTGCAGTTTTTTTAAAGAACTAGAATGCCGTGGGTGGGACTGCTGGAACCTCATTAGTGATGTCACAAAAACGGGAGGTCATTTGCTAAGTGGGTGTTACTGTTTGAGCTTCGGTCTGAGGCAAGCATGCCATTTTAGCAACAAGATAGTGTCCCTTTAAGAATAAAACCAAGAGTCAAAGAAGAGATTGAAGACTATCTGAAACATAAAAGTATGTTGTACTGCCTTACAGTAAGGTGACATAAGCGTGATATATTTATGCTAAAGATAATTGTAGTGTACTTTATGGTTTTGAATATCAGTATTGTTAATGCTGTCTATAAATCTATTTGCCTGTTTTTTCTTTGGAATATTCAACAAACTATAACATTAAAATTGTTGATGCTCCTATTTTGAACAAGTGATCTTAAATGTGAATAGATATAACAAAATAGAAAACATGGATCTAGCCTAATAGCAGTGAACAGTAAATTCAATTACAGATAGAGATGTGACTAGGAACTTTTTTCAGTACATTTGTTTTACTAGTTTAATGTTTAATATAAAGAATACAGATGCGAGTGAATGCTTTAAGAGTTAAAAAACTGTAGATACAGGAAATGAGATAATAAAATTGTTAAAGAATGAACACAAATTAAACTGTTTGTCTTTTGAGTAGAGAATTATAGATTTTCAATAACTGTTGTTTGCATGTTGGTAATTATTAATGGGTTTGTTTATATACAGACTGCTAAATATAAATATAAGACTACTAGTAGCTCTTATTATGTTAAACTGGTTATTAACATATTATGACAGAAAGTGTTATAAATATTAAGTGATGAAGAAATGTTTTTTTTTTTAAATATGAGACTATGTTCATAAATATACATGATGGCAGATAAATATTTTGTTACATCTCATGGTGACCAAAAAAAAAGAAGGCAAAATTCACCAACTAGTAGTATAATCCACAGATAAGGTTAAAGGGCAGGGTGTTTGAATTCCACAGATCACAGATAGACATTTTAAGTTTTGTATATTTAAGAAAAAGGTGATTTTAAGAAAATACTTATTTATGTCTAGAAGGGTTGATTATGTTTAATTAATTAATCTAAAAAACCTGTTTACAATAATTCATTATGTAAGGAATTTATTATGGATTCTGATTCATTATTCTGATGAAGTATTAATGAAGAGGGATGAAAATGCTTAATAAAATTGTTCGGATTATATTTATTATTATCCTGTAATCTGTGCAATTCCCACATCCTGCATTGTCGCCTTATCTTTGGATTATAGTACTAGTTGGTGACTTTGGTTTTCTTTTTTTTGGTTTACAAGTCAGTGTTTTTTGGGACCATAGTAGTGTGTGGGTACCATGGATTATATGATATATAGCAATATATTTGAAGTATAATGTTTGTTAATAATAATTTAATACAGTTTGATTAATATTCTATAAATGTAAATTTGCCTATGTCACAAGTGATAATTCAATAAAGGTATAAAAAAAAAGAATTACTGGGACAGTTCATAGTCGTTAACAGGTGCCAATTCAACCAGGTACTGTGGATAAGAGAGATTATTATGGGAGAGGGGACATGTTGTTTACAACTTTAACAGCACCAATAAATTTAGAACTTGGACAGGATCTTTTGAAAGAAAATATGTGTTTAAGGAGATATCGCATAATGTACCCATTTTTAAGAATGGTCCAACTCATATGGACTCTTTAAGGGATGACATTTGTAATTTGGAAAATAGGTTGTTTAAACTGAAAAGTTTAAGGCTTGATAATTTGTATTTAGAGGAATGTATTAAGAGACAAATAATGCCTTAGGGTTGCGAGTTTTCAAATTCCTTAATAGTCTTGATTATGATGAAGAAATTTATAAGGAATTTACTATGCTCTTTTATCATCACTGACTTCAGCTTATGGGTTTGATAGTTAAATATAACAAATGCAAGACTGGTAAACTATTATCTGAAGCTGACTATTTAAATGAGAAAATTAGAAGTGTCTTATTGTTTGATTATCATAAGAATAGTTATGAAAATGTCTTTGTAAAAACTGATCAAAGGTGCAATATTATAAAACTTGAACAAAAAAAGCTTTATAGAGACTTATAAAGCAGTATGCAGGTATGACTGCTTACCCCCTGAATTTCAAGAGTAAAGGAAGAAACACTTTAGGGAAAAGTGTTAACCCTAAGTGCTATGAGTATACAGAGACCCCTACCATTAGACAAATGTTTTACATCAGAAGGTGGTATGGTTGGTTCTGAAGATGGGAAAGTGAGAGTTTCTAGTAATAGGGAGATAGAAGAATTTCCTCCATTAAGGAGTTTGGACACTTTTGAAAATATTACAGATTTAGAAAATACCTCTGTTATGAACTTGGATTTTACAGTCCAAAAAGGGGAAGTGGAAACATTTAGGGAAAGGAAAAAGAAAAGTGAAGACTTAAACATAGTTGTTCACCAAGATGGAATTACTCATACTTTAAGGGGTTACCATATTTATAATTATAGTAGTGTATAAATTACTTTCAGTTTTTTAAAAAGGTTTGAAATTTGTTTCTTCTATAAAATTTAATATATATGACACACTGGTGGAATTAAAGTTATTTACAAGAAAATTAAATTTTGCAGTTACATTTAATGGAAAATGGAACATGTTAGCAAAAGAAAAGGAACTAGTAAAGAACAAAAGTTTGTTTACCCTCCCTCCATATTCAGCTCTGCAGATATTTGAATCAGAGTGTATGGTATATTTGTATGAATTAGTAGCTGATAAAAATCTAAACAGGGTATACAATCTGACAAATAAGGAATAAAAGACTTTGAGCACTTTAACTAATGACTGAAGCAGTTATGAAGCCAGATAAGGGAGGGGAACTGTATTATTTGATGCTATAGATTGCTCATGTGCTATATTTCACATTCTTCACAATAGTAATGCATATTCTTTAGTATCTAGGAATGAAATCAATGCAGCACATAGTAGAATTCATTTATTCTTGGAAGACCTTTTGATAGAAGAATGTATTTTTTCAAAGACTTATGAATTTTTTTAAATTAGTAAACCAGTTGTACCCTCGATGTTTGGGATCCGTAAAATTTACAAAAGAATAGAAAATCCATATTTAGGCCAATGGTGGCTGCTAGGGAATCCAAAATGCACCCAGTGGCTATGTTTATTGACAAATCATTTAAGTTTATTATGCATATTAAAAAAACATATGTTGAAAGACTCACGGGAATTCTTAGGGAGGCTTATTCCAGATTTAGTGTTAACTTCCATGGGTTTTCTAACTATTGACATTAGTGATCTTTTCTTGGTTCCCTTGGAGCAAAGTTTGGACTTTTTCTTTGAAAAGCTGTCTACTTTTAAAGCTTTGAAAACCCATGAAGTTAATTTAATTATTGAAATGGCATCAGTAGTATTGCAAAATAATTTCATATTTATTGAGGGGGAGACATTTTGCCAAATCAGAGGTGTTGCGATGGGGGCAACTTGTGCCCCAATTTACACAAATTTGGTGCTGTTAGAATAGCAAAATTAATTTGTTTTCAATTCAGAATGTTCTCATAATATAGTTATATTTGAGGTTTTTGACTGATATATTCATCCCATGGGATGGTCCTGAGGATTATATCAGTGGTTTTATTGAGTACTCAATAGCACTACGTCCTTCTTGAAATTCACTTACTGTTATAATAAAAATGCAGTAAATTATTTGGATACTAGTATTGAATTGTTTGAAGAAGCTTTTAAGTCTAAAATATATAGGAAACCCAATTTTAGCAACTCATACTTACCATTCACTAGTGACCATCACGTATCACAGAAAAGTATAGTGAAAGGGCAGTATATTCAAACTGCTAGGATGACATCAGGATGGGAAGATCTAATAAAGGAAATGGAAAATGTCTTTATGTTGTTTGCTGACAGGGGGTACCCAAAATACTTTACTAGTAAAATTCTAAGTTAAATCTTCAATGACTGTGGTAAAAATACAACCACTGTTAGGGACAGGTTTTGAAGAAAATCGAGCAGATGCTAAAGTTAGTGGAGATGGTTTTGATAAAGCAATGGTAATAGAATTTAACCATGTAGCACCAAAAATTAAGGACATTATTTCTAAGAACTGGAACTTGTTTAGGTTCAACCCTGAAATTGTACGGGTACTAGGATTCAATCTCAAGTTTGTTTCAAAAACTGGAAGAAATTTAAAAGGTCTGTATCAAAAGAGCATACATCAGAAGTATAATGAAGGAAAAGGGACTAAGAAATATGGCGGTTGTGGCCAGTGTCAATATATTATTGACAAAGACAGTATTATTTTAGGTAACATGTTTAAGTCAAAAGTATTCTTCCACAGAGGAAATTGTAATAGTAAGGGAATTATTTATTTGGCAGTTTAAGAAGTGTGATGGGTTTTATGTTGGGAAAACAGAGAGGATATTAAAGAAACATGTATGCAAGCACACACACACACACACACACACACATATATATATATATATATATATATATATATATATATATATATATATATAATATTAAAACTAAAAACAGAATGCTTTATATAAACATTCTCTTCATTATGGTTTCTGTCATGAATTTAACTTCAGTATTTTACAGCAGGTAAATTTGGACTCAAGGGGGGAGATTGGGAAAATATAATAGAGTACAAAGAATTGCTATGGCAATTTAGATGGAATGTATTTAATATGCCGGCTTAAACTATTATGTTACAGTGCAACCCATTTTAAAATTTAGAACAGTTAAATTGTAATTGTTTTAGTAGTGGGTTGGTTTATTTGTATAGGTTCATAGGTTGGTACTGGGCTATCTGCCCGAAGGCATATATTAGCCCAGCCATGTTGTGCGGTATTCACCGCCCCTTTAGTAGTTCCCTAGACTCTTGTACTAGCAGCTAGTACCCTTGGCCCCTATCTAGTAGTGCTGTTGGTGTGATCCCCGGTGTGAACTTTCTGTTACCCATCCACTCATCAAGGTTCCTCTTGAAGAGTGATAGTGAGGGGCTCTGTCTTATGTAAATTGGGACCCTGTTCCATAGTAAGGGAAGGGAATCTATCCCTCCAGCATGTTCTATTCATTGTTGTTTGAGGTTTATATCCCTAGTGCGTGTAGCGCGAGTAGATTTGGTTTTGCTAAGATGGAGCATGTTCAACAATTCTGGGTTGGACATGGCTCTGTACATTAGACAAAGATCGCCTCTGAGAAAGCGGTATGCAACAGAGAACAGTCTTAGCTTTTTCAATCATGCTGCATAGGGCAACTGTTTGAGGCCAGTAATCCTCTTGGTTAGGTACCTCTGTGGTCTCTCCAGCTGCTGGAGATGTCTAGCCAGGTAAATTCCAATTGGTGCATTGTACTCAATAATGGGTCTGATGAGGGAAGAGTAAAGGGGCACCATTACATCCTTAGATCTTGATGCAAACCCTCTCGTGATTATTATGGTTTTTAAATGCTAAATTATTCATTATAAATATGGAACTATTATGTTGTCTTAGAAATAGGTATCAGCATAAATGTTTTTTTTTTTACTTTACTTTATTTATGCTTTCAATTGCAAAGAAATGCAGCAGACATATATATATATATATATATATATATATATATATATATATATATATGTTAATGAGCATTTCCTATGTTATGTACTTAAGATTTATTATTGATTAGTTGTATTTTGTACTGTTTCAAGCTGTTTTGATAGCTTGTGTGGCTTGAAATATGCTTCAAGTTCTGTATCATATTTATGTCTAGAAGGGTTTATTATCTTTAGTTAATTACTTTAAAGAATCTGTTTAAAATAATTTATTATATAAGGAATGCATTATAAGTTCTGATTCATTATTCTGATGAAGTCTTAATGAAAAGGGATGAAAGGTCTTAATAAAATTGTTCAGACTATATTTATTATGTACCCTGTGATGTGTGGAATTCCCACACCCCACACTGTCACCTTATTTGTACATCTGAAGGTGATTTAATCATCTTAGATATTGGGAAGGGCTAGGACTGTGATAGTGAGGGTCAGAACTTTGAATGTTGGCAGTATGACTGGTATAGGGGGGGAGCTAGCTGATATAATGAACCGAAGGACGGCTGGTATATTGTGTGTGCAAGAGACCAGATGGAAGGGGAGCAAGGCTAGCTGTATCGGAGGTGGTTTCAAATTTTTTTATCATGGTGTGGATGGGAGGAGAAATGGCATTGGCATTATCCTGAAGGAAGAGTATGCTAAGAGTGTTTTGGAGGTGAAAAGAGTGTTGGATAGAGTGATGTTTATGAAGATGGAAGTTGATAGTGTAATGATGAATGTTGTTAGTGCATATGCTCCACAAGTTGGGTGTGCGATAGATGAGAAAGAAAAATTTGGGAGCGAGTTGGATGAAGTGGTGATGACTGTACCCAAGGGTGAGAGACTGGTGATTGGAGCAGATTTCAATGGGCATGTTGGTGAAGGGAACAGAGGGGATGAGGAAGTGATGGGTAGGTATGGTGTTAAGTAAAGGAATGCAGAAGGTCAGATGGTAGTAGATTTTGCAAAAAGGATGGACAGCCTATCTAGATCTCGCCAGGGCTTTCGACGCCATCCCCCACTCTGGAATTATAGATAAACTCACTAAACTAGGTATAAATCCCTATATCACAAGATGGGTTGCCAACTGGCTCACTGACAGAACCCACACTGTGAAAGTAGCAGACTCCAAATCCAACTTCAGACCAGTGACAAGTGGAGTACCACAGGGTTCAGTCCTGGGTCCTCTCCTGTTTGGTATCTACTTCTCTGAAGTACAGGCCAACACAGAAGGTCTTTGGCTAACGAAGTTCGCAAATGACTGCAAACTAGGAGCCATAATCAAAACTCCAAAAGATGTGGACATCCTACAAAAGGGCCTCGCTGAGACAGATGCCAGGTGTCAAAGCCATGGCCTCAAGCTCAATGCCAAAAAGTGCATTGTCATCCCTTTTGGTAAAAACTCAGTACCCATGAACTACCACATAGGTGGTAGTCTACTTAACACCGAAAGTGTGATAAGAGACCTTGGGACACAGGTGGACAGTAGTCTCTCCTTTGATAATCACATCACCACAGTAGTCAGTAAATCCTATGTGGCACACCTCATCACAAAAAGTTTCTCATCCAGGAAAAAAGAGGTCATTGTTCCCCTCTGCTTGTCACTCATTAGACCCATTATAGAGTACAATGCCCCTTTTGGTATGTACCTCACAAGATATCTACAACAACTGGAAAGGCCACAGAAATACCTCACAAAGAGGATTACCGGCCTCAAAGAGATGCCCTATGCAGACCGTCTCAAAAAACTGCAGCTTTACTCCATTGCATATCGCCTACTCAGAGGCAATCTCTGCCTAACACACAAAGCTATGCCAAACCCAGAGCTTTTAGACATGCTCCACTTAAAGAAATCCCAATCCCTACAAGCTACATGCACTAGGGACCTAAACCTCGTCACCACAATAAATAGAACATGCTGGAGGGATAGATTCCTGTCCCAGAGACTTCCCATACTCTGGAACAAATTACCTATCTATATCAAACAAAGCTCCTCATTAGCACTCTTCAAGAAAAATCTTGATGATTGGATGGGAGATAGGAAATTCACCCCGGGGATAACTTCTGTGGCTCTGCTGGACAGTGGCACAGGAAAATAATTTTCTTGGGTGGCGAAAGCCAGGGTACATTTGGCCAGGCTTATATAGGCCATAGGGCCAATAGCCTAGTACCTACCTATGAACCTATGAACATGGCTGCGTTAAATACGTATTTTAACAAGAGGGAGGAGCATAGGGTGACATACAAGAGTGGAGGAAGATACACACAGGTGGATTATATCTTATGTAGAAGGGCCCATCTGAAGGAGATTGGAGACTGTAAAGTGGTGGCAGGGGAAAGTGTAGTTAGGCAGCATAGGATGGTGGTTTGTAGGATGACATTGGTGATCAAGAAGAGGAGGATGAGTGTGAGGGCAGCACCAAGGATCAAATGGTGGAAACTGAAAAAGGGTAATTGTGAGGTGATGTTCAGGGAAGAGTTAAGACAGGCACTGGGTGGCAGTGAAGAGTTACTGAATAGCTGGGTATTTACAGCAGAGCTAGTAAGAGAGATGGCTAGAAGGGTGCTTGGTGTGACATCTGGAAAGAGGAAGGAGGACAAGGAGACCTGATGGCGGAATGAAGAAGTACAGGAGAGTATACAGAGAAAGTGGTTGGCGAAGAAGAAGTGGGATTGTCAGAGAGATGAAGAAAGTAGACACGAGTATAAGGAGATGAGGTGCATGGCAAAGAGAGAGGTGGCGAAGGCTAAGGAGAAGGTGTATGAAGAGTTGTATAAAAGGTTGGACACTAAGGAGGGAGAAAAGGACCTGTACCGATTGGCTAGACAGGGGGACCGAGCTAGTAAAGATGTGCAGCAGGTAAGGGTGATAAAGGATAATGAGGGAAACATTTTCACAAGTGAGAAGAGGGTGTTGAGCAGATGGAAAGAGTACTATGAGGGGTTGATGAATGAAGAGAATGAGAGGGAGAGAAGGTTGGATGATGTGCGGATAGTGAATCATGAAGTGCAGTGGATTAGCAAGGAGGAAGTAAGGATAGCTATGAAGAGGATGAAGAACGGAAAGGCTGTTGGTCCAGATGACATACCTGTGGAAGCATGGAGGTGTTTAGGTGAAATGGCAGTGGAGTTTTTAACCAGATTGTTTAATGAAATCTTGGAAAGTGAGAGGATGCCTGAGAAATGGAGAAGAAGTGTTTTGGGACCAATTTTTAAGAATAAGGGTGATGTGCAGAGCTGTAGTAACTACAGAGGGATTAAACTGATCTGTCACAGCATGAAGTTATGGGAAAGAATAGTGGAAGGGAGGTGATGATTAGTGATCAGCAGTATGGTTTCATGCCAGGAAAGAGCACTAAAGATGCAATGTTTGCTCTGAGAGTGTTGATGGAGAAGTACAGAGAAGGTCAGAAGGAGTTGCATTGTGTCTTTATGGATTTAGAGAAAGCATATGACAGGGTGCCTAGAGAGGTGTTGTGGTATTGTATGAGGAAGTCAGGAGTGTCAGAGAAGTATGTAAGAGTGGTACAAGATATGTACGAAGGTAGTGTGACAGGAGGAAATGGAAACAGTTGATCTGCTGTGGCGACCCCTAACGGGAGCAGCCGAAAGAAGAAGAAGAAGATACATAATGATGAAATCAAATTAATTGTAAATTGAAGCATATGAGAAGGTTGAATTACTGTCTGTAGAAATGTAAATAGTTTATAATTGCAATTGTTAGGCTGTTAGAGATGGATACATCCCTTAATGGTGTAATTGACTGTGGAGCATCTTGCAGTTAACAGCAGACTTGTAACTTCAGAATGCTTATAAAATGATCAAGGTAAATGCTAATAGGATATATGGATGGAAGAGAGATGTATTATAAATTTAAAGGTTGTATAGTGAAACCCTGGATACAAATGGTTCTTCAGTAGATAGAGGATTAAGCCAATGTGTTGCTAGACCTAGACAATGCAACAGTTCTGAGTTTGACTCCTGCAGTCTCCATTTACCTACTTTTTGGTTTTGAGCAAGTTGCTTAATTAGATGTTGCTCCTGGGTCATCCCTGAAAAGGGACCGTGTATCAACTTGGATTACCCTGTTAACAAGTATTATAAATAAATACATAAGTAATGATGGAAATGAGAGATTGTTTAGCAGTGTGTTAAGGATCATTCATATATCCACTGTAGCTTTTATGTTTATAAATTTATAAATAAAATAACTAAAGTAAATTACTTACGTTCATAGGTAGGTACTAGGCTATCGACCCTGGGGCCTATATAACCCTAGCCAAAAATGTTCCCTGGTTTTCGCCACCCAAGAAAGTTATTTTCCTGTGCCCCTGTCTAGCAGAGCCACAGAAGTGATCCCTGAGGTGAATTTCCTATTTCCAATCCAATTGTCAAGATTTTTCTTAAAGAGGGCTAATGAGGAGCTTTGCTTGACATGAATGGGTAGTCTTTTCTAGAGCATGGGAAGTCTCTGGGACAGGAATTTATCCTGCCAGCATGTTCTATTTATTGTTTTGGCAAGGTTTTGGTCCCTGGACCGTGTGGCTCAGAGAGATTGGGGTTTCTTTAAGTGTAGCATGTCCAACAGATCTGGGTTTGACATGGCTTTGTATGTTAGGCAGAGGTCGCCTATGAGTAGGCAATAAGTGATGGAGTAGAGCTGGAGTTTTTTTAGACGGTCTGCGTATGGCATCTGTTTGAGGCCGGTAATCCTCTTAGTGAGGTATTTCTGTGGCCTTTCTAGTTGTTGATATCTTGTGAGGTACATGCCAAACAGGGCGTTGTACTCTATAATGGGTCTGATGAAATATGAGTAGAGAGGAAAAAATTACCTCTTTTTTTTCTGGAGGTGAACTCCTTTGTGATGAGGTGTGCCATGTAGATGGATTTCCTGACTACTGTGGCGATGTAATTATCAAAGGAGAGACTACTGTCCACCTGTGTCCCAAGGTCTCTTATCACACTTTGTAGAATGTCCACATCATTAGGCGATTCTATTATGGCACCTAGTTTGCAGTCATCTGCGAACTTTGTTAGTCAAAGACCTGCTGTATTAGCCTGGACTTCTGAGAAGTAGATGCCAAACAGGAGAGGACCCAGGACTGAGCCCTGTGGTACTCCACTTATCACTGGTCTGAAGTTGGGTTTGGAGTAGGCTACTTTCACTGTGTGGGTTCTGCCAGTGAGCCAGTTGGCCACCCATCTTGTGACATAGGGATTTATGCCTAGTCTAGTGAGTTTATCTATAATTCCAGAGTGGGGGATGGTGTCGAAAGCCTTGGAGAGGTCAAGATAGGCTGTGTGCACCGCCTTACCCTCGTCCACAGCTCTGTTGACTGCTTCAAAGAAGTCAATTAGGTTTAGGAGACATGACCTATCTTTTACAAACCCAAACTGAGTGGGGTCCAGAGTTTGGAGGTTACCTATGTCCTTGTTTATAAGCTCCAAGATGATACGTTCCATGGCCTTGCAGACCAGGCTAGCCAGGCTAATGGGGCGATAGTTCCCGGGGTCCATGGTGGTGCTGCCTTTATGGAGTGGGATAACTGTCACTGTGAGCCATTCAGTGGACACAAAGCCTGAGGTGAGGCTATGATTGAACATGGTACTTAGGTGGGGTGTCAGTTCATTCTGTAGTTCATGCAGAATGCAGCCTGGGATGTTGTCAGGTCCCATGGATGCTGTGTTCTTGGCTTTGGAGAGTGCGGTCTTTACTTGTGCAGCTGTGATTACAGGCGCTTTGCATTCTTCCGGTATAGTGATGGGCCCTTCGGGGGGGGGGTGGAGGTGAAGTTTGCACTGAACCTATATGCCAGGATGTTGGCAATATCAGTTGGTTCTGTATATCTAGTGCCATTGTGCTGTAGCTCAGAGCAGATCTGAATGTTGCCACTGAGATTCTTGACATACCTGTAGAATGCGTTGTGGTTGGCTTTAGAATCAGTGGTGATTTTATTTTCGTAATTAGCTTTGGAGGATTTTATGAGGGATCTCAGCTTCTTACTGAGGCTGACCAGGGAGTTCCTGCAATTGGGGGATTTTACTCTTTTTTGCAACACCTTCTTCATTCTGTTGTAGAGTTTGTTTATGGCAGGGGACCACCAGATTGGCTTCTTTTTTTTTGGAGGATAGCATCTTGGTTCTGTTGGGATGGCACAATCCATGCACTCGTGTATGTGCTTATACAGTGCATTTGTATAGGATTTAGCAGTCATACCTCTATTTTCCATCTGTATGGGTGTCGCAAAGCTTGCCACTTCTGTCTTAAGAAGCATGAATTTGGCTTTGGAGAAGTTTTTTACGGTGGTTTCCTTAATGGGGGTGGGTCGGGATATTGATGTCTAGGATGATTAGCTTGTGGTTAGATCTGACCAGTGAGGAGTTGACCTTTGGTATGGAACATCGGTTGCCCGCACTGGTAATGACCATGTCCAGGATATTGCAACCCCTGGTGGGGGTATGGACAAGCTGATCCAAGGCGTTGGAATTTATGAATTCTAGAAAGTGATGAGCAAATGAGTTTGTACATGAGTACTTTTCCCAGTTGATGGTGGGGTAGTTGAAATCGCCCATTATTGGGGTATTGGGCTGTACCTTAATATTACCCAGTATATCAAGAAATGTAAAGTGGGCATCCTGGGGCATGGCAGGGGATCAGTAACAAGCTACAACCTGGATTGCAGTCTTGCCCAGTGTTGCACTTGGATAATTTCTGATGCGTTATATTGACCAACTATCCTGGAGGTGTGGATATCCTTAATGAATATGGACATGCCTCCTCCTTTAGTGTTTCGGTCCAGGTTAGGTGGCCGAAAGGTGTGGTATGAATTATACCCTGGTAATGCAGGGGTGCTCTCTGGAGCCTTAAACCACGTCTCCATCACTGCACAGATGTCGATGTTCTCCATTTTAAGGAGTGCCTCGAGTGAATGCATTTTGAGGTTTAGACTTCTAGCATTGAGTAGCATTACCCTCAGATTTTGCTTGCTTATACCTGCTACAGTGGTGAGTTTGCCATTTGAACCTTGCCTAAAAAAGGCACTATAGGGGTGGCAAGAGCCTTGGCCAGTATCAAGAATCCCAGGAGCAACAGGTGCAGGCTATCTCTGGCAAATCATCATGGCCTGTCAGTCATGTCATCCCAGGCCGACAGACACCGGATCCGCTTAGAATGACACCAGAAGCTTAGCCAATTGTTGAAGTCAATCATTTTGTCCTTCTATTGTGGTATCATTCTGGGAGGTGGCAGAATGCTACTCAGGGCTAGGGTCATACCTGCCTGGGCTACATGATCTGAGAGCTCCTTCATGTCTCTTTTCATGTAGTCCAGGGAGGTATGTCTCAGGTCATTCACATGAACATGGACAATGACAGAGTCATATTTGTACTTGTTGTGGAGTGACCTGAGTGCTTGCATTATGTGGCAGATCCTGGCACCCAACAGGCAGCTGACAGTAACTTTCTCCTTGTATAGCCTGGTGAGTGGGGCATCAGTGTGGCTGACTATAGAATCACCTATGACTAGTGTGTTGGATACGTTGTTTTGCCTTATGGGCTGAGGTTGAGTGGCACACTGATTTTGTGGGCTATGTGTCATTTTGGTAGTGTTGGGGGGTGGTTGCTTGCATTTCAGCTTTGGAGGTTTCTGTTGTTTGGGCAGATTTTTATTGAGAGCCTCCACGAACGTAGGTGTGTGTTTTGTGTTGCTATGTGTGGGTTTAGGTGGTCTAGGCTTTGATGGACTATGTGTTGAGTGTGGTGTGGTGCAGGTGTTTACCTTCTCCTCTTGACTGTCTAGTACATTCTTTGCTGGAGAGAGCTTGGCTTCCAAGTGCATCTCTCACATGTTGTAGTGTTGGGTGGTAGGAGGAGAGGGTTGTCAGTGTACATGAGGCAATTGCTGCATTGCCCCAAGATGTCAAGATTCATCAGGTGGACATGGGAAAATACCGGGACCTGACCCTTAGACATGCCTGGATAGGTGCTTATTAATTTAAGTGCTAAAACTATTTTCCTCCTAACAAGTGAGGAAAGTTGCATGCTGCAGAAATTTGTAGATTATTTAGTGCTTGCAACGAGTTTTGAACAAGTGCTGAGCACAAGGAAACAGTTTTGATTGCTAAAACTAGAAAGCTGGCTAGTTCTAAGGGAAAATTAGAAGAGCAGACTTTCTGGCACCGGAAATAGTTTAACCCTACTTAAAAGGCACTGCACGAAGGCGCAAAACGATGCAAACACAGATTTTTAAACAGAAAGATAAAAGGGATAGAAATAGCCCAAAATGGCCAATAAAACTACAGATTCTGAGATGAAACCACTCCTCCAGTGACATATTCTGCTCAAAGCTCACCACTCTCACTGATGAACAGAGAAGCTTCCTTCTATCTTAGTAAGGTCTGGGCAACACAGAGACTACAAAACAGTCCAGAATTCAGCAAAATCTGAAAACCGGACTCTACTGGTTATAGAAAGGTGGGAAATGAGTAGAGAGATAAGATTATTTATTTATTTATTTTTTTCAAAAATTAAAACAGATACACTATTACTTCACTTTGAAGGAATCCTATACAGGTATGGTGGTGCACTGTATGGATGGATGAAAATAAATGTGACTTATACTGGATGATGTTAAATTAATTTATATAGTAAAGGATCATGGAATAGTGTCTGATGTTTAATATATAATTTAATTATAATTAACTTATTATGCAGTAAGGAATGAATGTGGCTAATTATTGAACGAGTAGAAGATGATCCTGGTAGAAGGAGCTGGGACATTTGGCAGAATACTGGGAGTTCTTGATATGTTAAAATGATAAATGCCCTGCCCTGCAATAAGGTCCCTTTTCAGTACTCAAAATTATAATTCCAGAAACATTCAGTAACAAATGGGAAATTTAGGAATAAAAATCATAGTAAGGGTAGTGTGAATGCCTAATGGGATAACACAGCTAGGCTTAAACTGTCCCTTCATTGCTGTTAGCCTAGCAGTCTACTATGAACCCACAGAAATGATCTGATTTGTTAGCCTGAGTGATTGCATGTAGTGGAGTCTAGCTGAATGGGCATCTCCTGGAAGTGAATACCTCAGACTGCAGGATATAATATAATGCTTTCTTTTTTTTTTTATTCTTTTTATTTGTTTATAAATACAACCCCATATACTAAAGAAAAACAACTATATACACACAAAACTATATACAGTTATATCATGCCCAAACATAACCCAATTATCTTTGTTACAAGTTACATTAATTTTAGAATATAATCGAAAAACATCCTCCAGTATTCTTTAAGATAATCCTTCTGATTTGGTTTATGAAATAGATACCTATGAGCCTTAAGATGATTAACTGCAAGTAACTTAAAGCCTTCCCAAGAAAGTGAGTGTCTTTTTTTCCAGTTAAGAGTAATGTAATATTTTCTTAACATGAAGATGGAAATTAAAATTCTTAGTTGTAACTTTGATAATCCAGGTGGGGGGATATGTAACAGTGTAAATTTCCACGATAAAGTTGATTTTTCATAGCCTATTTTTTCTAACTGAACCCTTAAGGCACACCAAAGTTTGTATGAACATTTACAAGCTCCAAAATATATGAAGGAGATCGTCCTTTTGATTATTGCAAAATTGACAATGAGGAGAAGAATTGGGGTGGATTTTATTAATTATATTACGGGTAAGATATGCATTGTTCAGTAACATCAACTGGGTGTAATTGAGCTTTTTTAGGGGAATAAGGATGTAGCTAGTCTTAATGGCATTCGCAATTTGGTTGTGGGAGATAGATGGATCTTGTTTCAGCCAATAGCTAGAATATATAGGCTCCTTTTGGGTTTTTAAAGACATAATAAATTTGTAGGTGTTTGAAATCATTTTCTTTTTATGGAGGAGAAGGTTCCAAATCATTTTGCAGGAAGAGATGTCTTTTTCTGATAGCAAAGGGTGATCTAAGAATTTACGAGATAGATTCATGATTTGTCTTAGTATAATTGTATACTTTTTGGGAAGATTCATCTTAGATCTGATATCTGATATTGAGTGGTGCTTAAAAGGAAGGATATCAATGATATTTTTGTCCTTCAGAAGAGGGAATTGAGCTAAGTTTAGCATTATCCCATTCATTTTTAGGATAGGATTAAGATGTAGTAGTTGTAAGATATTAAAGGCAGGGGTCAATTTTAAGGAATGAAATAGTTTTTGCACTACTCCTACTTTAGATTTTATGTCTCTGTGTAACTTGATTTTACCCAGATTATCTTTATCTATGAAAGAAAGAGCTAAAGGGTTAAACTTCAGTGATTTAATATAGTTGTTATATAGTATAACCCAGAATGGATGCCAAAAATTGGACTCCTTGTTGTATGTAGCTATATTGATTAACCTACTGTAGTTGATAATTTCGTAATATAATTTCAGATCAGGTAACCCAAGACCTCCTTGTTCTTTTGGATAAGATAGTTCAGAGTATCTAATCCTAATGGATTTAGGAGACCAAATAAATTTCGAGAGGGATGAGTATATATTTTTGAAGAATTTATTGAAAAGAATAATATTTGTTGCATTAAAAATATATAGGAATCTAGGTAGTATGTTCATTTTAATGATTGCTACTCTTGCGAGGAAGGGAAGATTCAGCTTGGCCCATCTAATTAAGTCTTCTTGTATATTCGACCATAATCTGGTAATATTACCTTGGCAAAATGCTGTAGAATCCTGGAAGAATGAAATTCCTAGATAGTGGAAATGTTTAATATTTATACCTTTTGATGGGAATATACTTGGGTATTGAGTAGACATATTAATTGGGAAAATTAGTGATTTATCTTTATTTAAACAATAGTTTGCGAAATTAGAGAAGGTGTCAGTGGAGTTCATAATTTTTCCTAGATCAGAATTAGGTAAGGTGAAATATATATTTAAATCATCAGCATAAGCTGATAAGCATATTTTGTGTTAAAAATTACAGGAATGTGGTGATAAGTATTCTGTTTAATAAAAGTAAAGGTTCAACGAAAAGGTTAAATAATAGGGGGGAAAGGGGGCACCCTTACTTTGCACCATTTCTGATATTAATCCTGGATGATACTTGTTTATTTATTTGTAATACAGTATATGCATTAGAATAAAGGATTTTAATAATATTAATAAATGAGAATGGTATATTGAAGTGAGGGGAGAGTATCAAACAGAAATTATGTGCTGATTCGGTCGAAGGCTTTGGAAACATCTATGGCTAGGGTATAAATAGGAGTTTTAGCTAGAGTAGAGAGCGAAATCAAGGCGTCTAGTGTAAGTGTATGATCAACAGTTTGTCTATGAAGAATAAATCCTGATTGTTCAGGTGATACGATACTGAGAATAATATTTTTAAGTCTATTAGCAAGGATTGTAGCTAGGATCTTCATATCTAAGTTAACAATGGAAATAGGTCTATACATCCAGGGGTTTTGGAGTCAGAATTAGGTTTTGGAATAAAAATAGTTCTTGATGCATTCAGATGAGCGTCCTTTATTCCAAAGTAGATAATATTATTATAAAGCAGCAGCAGAGCTTCGGAGATTTTTAGGAATAAAACATTTATAAAATTCGGCTGTGAAGCCATCCGGTCCAGGAGCTTTGTTAGCTTTCAAATTGTTAATAACAATATTATTTTTTTGTTGTGTAATTTCCCTGGCTAGGATGTTTTGTTGTTCTTTAGAAAGTTTGGGAAAAGTTGTCTTGTTTAGGAAGCTTTGGAGCTCTATTTTGTCTAAAGCACTTTCGGGAGGACTATATAACTGAGAATATAATGTTTCAAAGAGTTTAACTATTTCTTGCGTAGTCTGATAACCTATCCCCTGATAATGAATTTCTGGAATAGTAGGAGGAGGTTTATTTTGATTCAAGATTCTGGCTAGAAACTTAGAAGGGAATTGTGCCCATTCAGAGTAGTTTGGTAATGTTTTTATTTCCTGGTATGAAAGATTTTCAGCATGGAGAGACAGAAGATCCTGTTGTAGTTGCATTATTTCCTTTTCTGTTTGGGGGGAGTACTTAGTTTGAATTTTAGCTTCTACCTTAACTATATTATCTGATATGGATGCTTTGATTTTGTTGTACAGTTTTGTATAATATGCAGCTTTATTTATAAGCATTCCTCTAATCATTGCCTTAGTAGCAGCCCAGGAATAGTCTACAGAAGATGAATTGGATTGCGTGGTTAGAAGGAATTGATCTAGGTAGGACTCAATTTCTGAAATTATATCAGTTTTTTTAGTAGGTTAGAATTTAGATGCCACCAAATGATTTTGGACTTTGAGAATGTTTTTGAATTCCCTTG
This sequence comes from Protopterus annectens, assembly GCF_019279795.1. Lineage (NCBI taxonomy): Eukaryota > Metazoa > Chordata > Ceratodontiformes > Protopteridae > Protopterus > Protopterus annectens. The sequence goes on along the minus strand of NC_056749.1, from coordinate 470,249,836 downwards.
AATAGAAAAGGAAATTTTTGAGTGGTCCGAGAGATATCTTGGCTCAGTATTAAATGTGATATCAAAGTTGTTGAATATTGAAGAAATTAAAAAAAAGTCCAACCTAGACCAACTCTTATGACAGGTAGAAAAAAAGTTAATTTATTCTTTTTGGAGAGGCCTTTTTGATAGATGTAAGTATCAAACAAACTGTAATCCTCCTTAAGTTCAGCAATAGTTAAAGTAGCGTATTTATTATATTTAGCATTAATATTGGACCTATCTGTCATTGGATCTTTTATTGAATTCCAATCCCCTCCCACTATGTAGTAATGATTAGGAAATTATTCCAGTATTTTATAAATTGCCATAAGAAAGTTTTGTTGTCTGGTGCATGGGGCATAGATATTAATAAATAAGGTAGGTTTATCTAGGAATGAACACTGAGTGGTAAAATAGGTCCATCTACTTTCTTCATCAGCGTCCTACTTAATTATGTCATGTTGGAATGAATTTTTGATAATTATAGCAACCCCTACACTATTCGTTTTAGCACCTGATGCAATAATAGTTTTTATCCAACGCTTTCCTCGTTCCTGTTCCCACTGATTATTAGCTAGATGAGTTTCTTGGATGAAGATTATATTTGATGCAGATTTGAACACCAGATGCATGAAAAGTTTCCTTTTCTTAATTGCTTGTAACCATTTAGTGTTCCACGACTCAAGATTCAGCATCTATGATTCTTTTTTTTTTTTTTTTAATAACAAAAAGTAAGTTATACGTGGAGAATGTAGGATTATTTAAATGAGGATAGATGAAAGACCAGTATGTCTGGGCAGATATAAGAAACCCTTTCTGCCTAAATCCCGTGCTTAACCACCACCCCTCAGGAGAGACTGGGATATTGTGTGAAATAACCGAGTAAATATATATTGCAAAAAACCTGGTTGGATTTATGATATCCCATATTGAACCAACAATATCTACAGAATCTAAATGCAAAACTGTCCCTAACAGTTTCAGAAACCATACTCATAGCTCAGCAAACCTGAATTAAACAGAGAAATTAGTTATAAATATGCATGAAGGTATATACTATATCCATACGTGATACATAGCTGGCTAACCTAGAGTACATATTAACCGTATGGATGAGATGTAACTCATACTCAATACATTAAATGCGAACTGCAGTTTAACATTTCCAAAGCGCTAGAAAAACACAATTCTGAAGCTACAGTATAACAATCAGAGTACATGTTATGTTTTGAGTATAGATAAGGTTAAGACATTGTATATATATGACATTACATTCTAATCTCTTTACATGAACCATTAATACAATACACACTGCATGTTAACACTTAAATATCTGGCATCATTATACTATATGCTTATACCACACATTCTAATATATATAAAAAAAAAGGAGCAACACTTTTTAGATTATACCATTAACTAGTCTATATCAACAGCAATTAAGTACAATAATCAAAAGGAAAACATTTCACCTTGAAAAATGACATTCAATATAAGCCCTGTATTGTGTAATAAAACAGTGTTACCCAGAGTATCTTACTGTCTGTTTAGGTTGTGGTTGAACAAATTAAGTAAAGGGCAAATTGCTCATATAGCAGAGTATATAAATCCAAACTAACTGTTGCCCACAAGCCTTACCTACAGCTTGTAAATAATCATTCCCCACAAATATCTACACATAACAAAACCCTGGGTTATGAGTTACGAAGCTGTTTGATGTTCTTTAATGGGAAAAAATAAAAAAGTTTTTATGAGCTGAAGTACCTGATGACTTCTTCATCATATGATGAGAGGCTGCTCATTAAAAGCGTGATCGTTGCTCTTGAGATCGTTTATACAGCCAGGAATTCACATTGGCTTTCATTCCGGCGATCCACTGTAATAATTTACAAATTAGCTCCTCATATTGCTAGTATATGCCCATACAAAACATAAATCAGCCCCTGCTCCAGACATTGCATACTGAAAAAAAAAAAAAAAATGAAAGTGCCTCTTTAAACAAAATGACAGGTCTTCCTTGATGTTTGGAATATTGTTTAGATGCCTATTTCTTTAAGGCACCGAGGCATTATGGGAGAGCAAAGGTCAGGAATTGTCACAGAGGTTCAGAACATGGTAGAAATGGATGTTGTAGTCTCTTAGGCACTAATCTACCTGCACGAGGCGCAGGGCCCGATCCCCAGCTGGCGAACAGAGAAATGAAGGTCCAGGAGGTTAGGGCATGTCACCGGACAACTTTACAGACTCACCAAGGTCTGCTATCATCCTCCTGGATTGGATACAACAGACAAAAAGGAAAAATACATTAAGGTAGGTTAGCGATTATGTTGTGTTGAGTCAGGAGCTTCATTGAATGCTTTGATAAAGACCGATGTAGCTTCCTTACTCTTTCCTGCTGATAACTTGCAAACTTGGTGATGAAAAATCAAAGTATTGGGGTATTTCATCTAAAACTTAATATGTTTTTGTATTAAATATGCGCAGAAGGGTGCCAACGTTTGTCTCTCCAGTTTTATCTGTGCAGGGAGGTCTGCTGCAAGAAAAATTCTGGTTTCATTCCAAACAACATATTTTTTAGTTTTAGCTGCCAGAAGGATTTTGTTAACATGTTGGTAATTTAAAATTTTAACGTAGACAATTCTAGGATTTTTTGTATCTGAAGTTGGTCTGAGAGCTCTGTGAGCTCTTTCTATTATTATTTGGTCTATAAAGGGAGCATTGTCCAAGAGTGAAGCAAAGATATTACTAATGATTTCTGGCAAAGTATTGTGCTCTATTCATTCAGGAATACCCCTTATTATGATATTATTGCATCTTGATCTGGCTTCCAGGTCCAAAAGTTTGTGTTGCATGTCTAAGATAGAGTTGGCATTAGTATTATAATCTTTTTGTAACTGCTCTATCTTGATTTCGTTATCCATTACCTTTGCTTCCGTTTTGTCAATCCTAGTAAGCATTCTGTCTATGGAATCCCCAAAGGTTTGTAGTTGAGAGGAGAAGCTTTTTTATTGCAGCTTGAATAGGTTGAAGTGCCAGTTTTAATTATCCATGTTAGTTGGGTCTGTTTTTGCCTTGCCAGAAGGTTTTGTATTTTCCTGTTGTTTTCCAGTTCTTGCTCTGTTAGGTAGTGTTTCTTTTTCTGGGGATGCGATTGAAGAGTATTTTGCTTTTGTAGTTTGAGCATCCATGTGTATAGAATCCTGTGACATACTTTATTTTCTTGGTTCCCTTTATTAGGAGATTGCAGGCCGAGAAGTCTCAGATTACATAGGATAGCACATGTAGAGCAAGGGATGGGAATATCAGCCACAATCCTCACTGTAATACAGTTTTTCTTTAATTCTGACCTGGTATGCGGTAAGAAAAAATTATCCTTTATTCCAAGGTAAGGTTATTGTCCAGGTAAGTTGATTCTCTGATGTTACTTTAAGGTAATATTTGTTGAAATTTTGCTGAGCTAAGATTCAACACTGTTTATAGGATAGCAGCCATCTTGAACCTCTAATATAATGCTTTCTTAATGTTCTTTATCCAAAAAATATAAGGATGTCGTAGTTAGGTAAAAGGTAAGTTACTTAATCATTGAATATTGACTGCATTGTATTAACACAATATTTGATATGAAGAAATCATTTCATTGAAGAGTTAGTGAACATGAGAATGAAAGACTGACATATTTAGGCTGAAGTGGCAAAGGAAGCTAGATAGCTGACTTCAGAATAAGTTGTCATTTGTCAACAGTAAAGGCACTAAATTGCCTGGTAGTTGACTGAGATGATTTTAGAAATGTACTAAAGAAGCAAGGTCATGTTTCTTGGAGGCCTTTATTAATAGTGTACAGGATATGATTACAGATGAACTAGAGGATAAAGTATTTACATATAGTAGCAGGAAAATTGTAAATAATGTAATAAGATTATTTAAGTTTAATGTGCATAATAAAATAGGATAAGACTACATGAAATAGTAAGTTTATGGACTAGGCAAGGCCTAAAATGATGTTTTGATGCAGCTAAGATTAAGGATGGGGTGCTTAATTGTGCAACAGAGGGTCAGAATGCTAAAAAATAAGAGGAATCTATTTCATTAAGGGGGGAGTATGCTTATATATCAATAGACTGAAATCACAATTGCAAATTATATATTATTTATATTTATTATGCATAATTAAAATAATCCATAAAATAAAACTGCTGGAGTAGGTAAGAGCTAAATTATGCTCTGATGATAATTAAGGCTGGAATGCTTAATTATGCAACAGAAAATCAGAATGATAAGAAATAAGGAGAATGTATTCAGTTCAGTATAAGCAGAACATTCTTACTTATGAACTGACTGAAAAAATGATATAGAATAAAGCTGTTACAATTCTTAGTTTTATAATTTGAAGTAAGAAAACAGTTGTTAAAGATGGATGTTATTTCATTCTGAAAAACTAGCATCCCTACTTGCTAGGGGAGGGCCTGGCACACAGCTGGCTAGTGATGTTATTTTGTGAATGGATAACTTGTCCAAAATTGCAGGCTTCATCTCCTACTCATGAAGTCTGCAGGAGCCATCTTTTTTTTGGGGGGGGGGAGGGGCTGCAAAGCTGTATTTAAAATACAAAATATAGCAAACTAATGTTACTTTATAATATCCATAATGCAAAATTACCCCCACTTCCATAATTGATATCTTTTGTTTTCCCTATTGATTTATTCACTCCATTTTGTTGCGGGAACAGTGAATTTTACTAGATCTCTTGCAGATGATAGACCCATCACCTCCAAGATAGATTGTATTTATAACACCCCATCATGAGACATAACCCTCCTTGAAGGGTGAGACTGGATAGGAGGACATCATATATGTAGCTGTTGTGTGGGATTTGCTGGGTAGGTGGAGAGGAACCTTAACTGAGGTGGAACACACTGATCCCATACTGGCACAAATGTTCTCCAGGAGGGTTGACACAGATGAACAACTGGTGTTAGAGTCATGGACTAAAACTAAATGCCAAGAAATGCATAATAGTATCCTTCAGGAAGTCATCCACCCCCACTAACTATCATATTGACAACAAGCCCCTTAGAGTTGACCCAGTAGTCAGGGACTTAGGGACACACATAGATAGTAATCTAGCCTTTGACCAACATGTGTCTACAGTAATGAGGAAATCATTCTATGTTGTGCAACTTATAAACAAAGGTATGGCATCTAAGTCTAAGGAAGTCATTGTTTCACCATATTTAGCATTCATTAGACCTGTCATTGAGTACAATGCTTCATTTGGTATGTACCTAACCAGGCATATCCAACAATTAGAATGCTCACAGAGGTTCCTCACTAAAAGAATACAGGGCTTAAGTAAAATGTCCTATGCAGACTGCCTCAAGGCTCTATCCCTGTATTCTTTCTCCTACAAGCTTTTGAGGGGAGATCTATGCCTGACATTATCAGACCCAACTCTGATGGACCTCCAGCATATCCGCAAAACAAACAGCAACAGAATTACCCCTTCTAAAGACATAAACCTTGCCTGAGATATAAATAGGACCTGCTGGAGAGACAGATATGTATCCCAGAGATTGCCTTGTCTCTGGAACAGTCTCCCCATCCATGTGAAGCAGAGTTCCTCCCTAACCCAATTCAATTGCAACCTGGACAATTGGATGAGGAACAGGAAATTCATCCCTGGTTTGGCACCTATGTCTCTAATGGATACAGGCAACCTGTGAATGGTTTATCTTCCAGTCCCTAAATTGTAAATGTTTCATCTCCCAAGCCCCTGCTGACACTTATCAATGGTATCAGAATGTTTCAGAGATTTAGGATGCATGGCTAGGCTTAAAAAGGCCGTTGTGGTCATTAGGCTAGTAAACACCTATGAACACACATGAAATTATGCTTAGCACTATTTATGGCATGAGTTCCAGCCACCTGCATCACCGAGGACTTAGGAGCCTGCCTACCTGTGATTCTAGTTATACTTCCTGATGTCTACCAGGGAGTACCTGGTCATCCCTCTGCTATGGGCAAGGTAATCTTTCGTAAGCCAATCTTTCTTGGCCTCATCTGAGCTGCTTCTCCAGCAGCCAAGGCACTAATTGAACTCAGCCTGGACTCGTTTTTTGCTATAGATGTATAACTACACATTCAGTTGGTTTATTCATCCCTTTATATTATAGAGCCAGGTTTGGGAAACTAATTTTTTCATGTGTAACAAGGCTCCAAATCAGTACTTGATATGCACTGCTGTGGTTTAGGGCCCAACAGCAGCAATAATCAGAGCATGTAAAGAGGATTATACTGTACATACTTTTCAAATATTGAACCGTTTAAAAAATGCAACAATAGTGCTTGATTCACCCACCCTCATTTGTTCGCTCATACATACAGAATCATCTTTTATATGCAAAAAAAACTTCCACATCTTTCAAAACTCCCTGTGCCACCAAACAAAATTAGTATAGCTTTACATGTATAATAAAGCAGTTTTAATTGTGTTTTCTTTATAGGCCTTAGCTGCCCTACTTACCAAATGCTTAATCATTGGGCTATCACTTTTGGCCTCTAATTTCAAGGAGACAGTTTTAAGCAGACCCCTCCCCTCACAAAGCAACTTTTACATTCAGTTTGCAAAAAGAAAAAAAAAATTTGGAGCTCATACTTTTGTTTACTTATTTCTAAGGGCATAATTAACCATCTACTTTCATTTCATCCCAAATATCAGTTTAGTCTCTCTGCTTTTCCAGGTGTACAACCATCCACCTCCTGCACGATACCAAGTTTACTGTCTCCACTTGATAACAAAGATGTTACCTATCACACAATCTCCTGCTTTGCAAATAATGTGCATTACATTACTACCTCCTGTTTCTACACATATGGGAATTCAGTTCTATGCTCATAATATATTCAAAATGTATACTTTCAAATGGATTTGGATTCACTATTAAAATGTAAACAACTATTATTAATGTAAACAACTTTTTCTACTTAGAATTTTATTTCAGTATACAGATCAGATATAGCAGTTTAAGTTGCATCAGAATAAATTTCCTGATCTGGGGCATTTAACCCTCCCATTTCTTTTGGAAGAATAATTTTATCCCATGAAAGTCTAGGCTTGCCACCATCCTGCACAAAATCTCTTAGAATATTTTTGAAAGACTTTAGAAACTCCCCAAGAATATCTCTGGAAATGCTTATAAATACAAGAGTAATAGTAAAACAAAAATGCATAGTTTGGATCCTTTGATACAATTCCATCTCAAGCATTTTCCATCTAAAGAAATCTCTTAATCTCTTCCACACATTTCCATACATCTTAAGGACAGATGGAATTATAGATATGAAACAGTCATATCCCCAAATACTTAACATAATTTGCTTGCCATAAGTTTGGATACAATTTTACATTGCTAAAGAGGGATTATATTTTATTCTCACCGCCCATGCTTTCATTTTATTAATCTTATAACCAAGTCATTTACCAAACTTATTAACAACTTAAATATCACCCCATTATCCTTTTCAAGGTCGGGTATATGGATAAATACACTACCTACCAACAATGAAATCTTACTGCCATGGTGCAAGGGGCTAAAGCCTTGACTGTGGCCCAGAAGACATGGATCCAATTAATGGCTTGGGCAACTGATACACTGGCAAGGGGAGGGTGGATGCGTCATTTTTGGGAAGAACATCCACTCTGGCACAAATTGTGGTTGATTAATTCAGCAAGCTGGGAATGTTCAGGGTGGTGTTGCCCTTAGAGAGATGGGACAGTGGATGAGTCACTGTGGAAGCTGGGTTGTACACCAGCATGCCCCATTGCACATCTATTGCAGGGCATCATGAATGCATGCAAGGGATCCAGAATTTAGGCCATACAAAACATTCTTCCTTCACAGTAATATCACACTGCTACAGGGTACCTGGATCTCCTCACCATTCCCAGATGAATCGGATAAATTCTGGAGGATGGCTTACCAGATTTGGCAGACACAGTGAATGAGGAAAGGCTCCTAAAATCAGCAGCTCAGTGTCACGTGTGAGAGACATGGATGCAAAAAACAATGAATAGCTGCCAAGGTCGATTAACAAACATACAAACAAACAAATAAAAGAGTAGAAAGAAGACACCCTTCCCTCATTCCTCTTGACAAAAAGAAGGACCATGCCATACCTGGATGAAATTATAACTGAAGCCTTGATGTCTTGCAGATAACCACTATTAAATCAGCATACGCATTTCCAATGTCATCCTTCTTGTGCCTCATTATCAGATAAAAAATGTTCTGGTTTGATTCTCACCAGGGGAAATTGTCTAGGTTTAAAATGGCCCACAAGGGCAGCTAGCCTAGTACTTACCTAGGAACTAGTATGTCTGTGATTTCACTTTGTCAAAAGCCTTTTCAGCATCTAGACTTAATAAAATTAAAGGCCACCCATACTCGTGTGCTAGTTTTAATTAGTTTCCCAATTTTCAACACAATATCAAACATTTGTTTACTTCCAGCAAACTCACAGTAATTATTATCTGTTAATTGATGTATAAAACTAGTTAATCATTTCTTTTTGCATACACTGACATAAGCAGTTTATTATCATGAGCTAAAATATAAATAGGCCTGTGGAATAAAAACAGTTAACATATTTTAATGGCTTTACTGATAACACTCGGTTTTCAAGAAACAGGGACGTATTTTGCTTCCAGCACCCTTTTGTAGAGTTCCAGCAGGCTGGATTTGGTCTTATGGTCTTACGACAGTCAAAATTCAGTTGGCAGACCCATGACTGTCTGGAATCTTTATCCCTCAGTTTTTATAACTTCAATTAACTCCTCTTGAGTAATGGGTACCACTGTCAGCCCTGGTTCAGCCTCCTCATTGTGTTTGAGCTTCATACAACTCATAATATTTTCAAAATATTCTGCAGTCATGACCAGATCCTTAGGATAACATGGCCCATCTTCTTTCTTCAGAAATCCTGTTATTATTATTATTTGCACTTTTTGCTACCTCAGAGTCATAGCCAATTATTTCTGATAATCTGGACAGTTATAGAAATGCCTATATTTCAGTGATGGATACAGAAATTGGTATTTCTTTTTTAGCAGTTCATCTATGCCTACATTAACTTGCTCCATCACCTCTGTAAATGTCTCATCCCCTCATAAAACATATACAACAGACTTATCAGCTTGTCCCTCTTTAGCTGTAAATCTCAGTTAAATCCTGACATAGCCTGGGAAGTACACTATTTCCCTTTTAAGACAATGCGTGAACTGATACGTCTCCTTAACTAAAGTCTGATTGACATATTCCACTACACTGAAAACTATTTACATTATTTTCTATTAGCTCCTTAGAGTAAATGACAAAAGTCTCTTGTTTTAGCAAAAATTTAGGGGATCTCTCTACAAAGAGGAGGGAATAAGCATTCTCATACTACATTCTAAAGATCAACCTTTTGGATGTAATATAACCTTTTGGATGTAATATTACCTCTTTGATTAAATATACATGTTCAGTGGTGACATAAAGTGCATCACTTTGTGACTTTGTTTTAAATCTAAAGGATTAATAAGTATATATTTTTTAACATATGAAACAAAAGTAAGGCCTATTATTTTGCATATATACTCCCACGTGTTTCTCATTTGTGGTAGATGATGGACTTTAGACCCTCCTCTAATACACTTGTTATGACATTTTATTTCCCCATAGAGTCATAAATACCTTCTTGAAAAGCTGTAACATCCCTTATTATTTTATAAAATTCTAATTATGTTGTCCCACACTACTGTACAATGTCCATTTTCCATTCACCTAGCTTGATTTGCTGCAATATGCAAGGCAATTTGCCTCTGCATATTGCATATTCCAAAAGTCCCTAGATGTTTATTTTACACAGATCTTCAAAATATATTTAATTTGTTTGTGGCAGAAAGTCTCACCATCTTTTTTCTCACTTAACCTTCAGACTATTTACTTTTAAACTCTGTAGTTAGTTCTGTCGCCTCTGATCCTTTAGAGTCATACTCACAAATAGTCCTCAGTGCCCATTAATAAAATATCTTTAACCACAATTTTCTCAATTGACATTCTACCATAAGAAGAACATATTTCAGTCTCTGTCATCTTGTAAAAACTGTATTTGATATCATAGTATTGCTTATTATCAGCTTTATATATTTTCTGCAGAAGCCACTTCAAAGACAAAAATCTGGTTCTTTACCTTGTACATTTTGAGTGCCACCAATATATGTCTTGGTTGTTTCAACATTTCCAATAGTTCTATGAGCGGTTTCAGCTTTAACATGCACAGCATGTAAACCAGGCATTTTTTTGCACAGATGCTTTACATTCTTGGCCCCGTCCCTTTTCAGACACCTTGATGATGTTAATATTCCTTTGGCATGCCCTGCTTTTAAAATCTACTTACCTTTGCTTTAACTGCTCAAGCTTGGTGACAACAGATGTGTATTTATCTTAACTCCTGATTTTCATTTTGCATTGAGACAGATGCATCCACATGTGAATTCATAGCTCCCACCATCTTGTCTTCTCGTGTCTTAGCTTCTATAATATAATTCACAAGCTGCCTACTCACTTTCCCTGTTTCATCCCTAACCACATCCATTATTTTGAGCCTAGGCACTTCAGTATCTGATCATGAAAAAGTTCTTGATGGACTTCTGCCAGCGCCAACATTAGATCATTGTTTGGCTTACTGAATGGCTTCATCTCTGACATATGTTGCACTTGCAACTTCTTTCTCATCTACTTTTTTAAACATTTAGCAGCTTCAGGCATGAAATTCGGATTCCTATTACGAGAGTGAAGATGTCGACCCATATTGCGCGAAGTATGTAAACCACGAAAGTTCAAAACCGCGAAGTTCAAAATGTCGATTTCTTTTGGTTAGCCCGTCTGTGGTATAGCTCCGTAAAGTAAGTGTGCAATAGATAGGAATTTAGTGTTAGGATTTGGGTTAAGGTAAGTGCATAGATAGGTAATGTATGTAAGAGTTAGTGTAGTGTTAGAAGTAGGTGTTTTTTAAATGTATGTATGTGTTTTATTTATTTTGTTTGGGTGTATGTAGGTAGGGGAAGTGTGCGGTAGTTACGGCCCTTAGGGTTAGGGAGGGGTTAAGGATAGTGCATAGTTAGTTGTGTATGTAGGGTTTAGTATAGTGTTGGAGGTAGGGTTTTTTTTTTTAAATGTATGTATGTGTTTTATTTATTTTGTTTGGGTGTATGTAGGTAGGGGAAGTGTGCGGTAGTTACGGACCTTAGGGTTAGGGAGGGGTTAAGGATAGTGCATAGTTAGTTGTGTATGTAGGGTTTAGTATAGTGTTGGAGGTAGGGTTTTTTTTTTAAATGTATGTATGTGTTTTATTTATTTTGTTTGGGTGTATGTATGTAGGGGAAGTGTGCAGTAGTTACGGACCTTAGGGTTAGGTAGGGGTTAAGGAGAGTGCATAGATAGTTGTGTTTGTGGGGTTTAGTGTAGTGTTGGAGGTAGGGTTTTGGTGCTTTAGTTTAGGTTAGAAGTAGGGTTTGGTTAGTGTATGTATGTGGTTTATTTATTTTGTTTGGGTAGGCAGTATGTAGCGGGTGGTGGGGTTGGCTGACTATGACAGTTCGATATTTTTTTTTTTGCGGTTTAGTGCATTCGGGATTTTCGCAAATCGTGGTATAGGGGTCAATGTTTTGGTATTCGCATATAGGGTTTTTCCCTTTGGTAATATAGACCCTGAAATTCAACACCTATTTACTTCCTGTCACTTAATATTCAAATATACAACACTTCTAATACAAAAATTACTTTTCAATCTTGGAATGACAAGGGAGCATTTCTACTCATCTCTTTCTACCATCAGCAGAAATGCAGCAGTTTTTTATAAACTTTTCTTCTTGGACATAATGTCCTGTTGATGTATTTTTTTTTCATTTGCATACTGGTTTACTTCTCCCCGTGTCTCTGTGCGGTTCCTCCCACCTCTGAAAAACACGCTGAGTGTTTCCCCTCAAACTCACCAATGAATGGAGCTGTGGCAGCAGCACAGACTCTATATGGTGCCCTATAGGGGAAGAGTTGTACAGACCAACCGCTTTGGGCATCTACTGTGGTGAGCAGTATCCTCAAGATAGAAGAAGACCAATCACAGACCGAGCACCGTAGCAGGGCTAGCCACTCAACAGTGAGAAATATGGCTCTAGGTGATTCAGTCATGTTGACTAATATCACCAAATGGGCATGGGTAGTTACCAGTGATAAGTGGGTTGAGGACCCAGCTTACTCTGACCTATGCCAGGGACCCATGCTAATAGTGGGAGAAGTGCATGTGCCCCTATTAGCCAGTGTATGACTGCCATAAAGCCCAGCAGCCCCGGGTCAATAAGCTACTGGCTGGCCAGTGTCTAGCTGCCCAGCCGGGGTTACCTGGGATATCTCTGTTGAGTGAATCTGGACGTAAAACCAATCAACCTGCCAAACATGAACTAAGAATTGCTACACTTAATGGGGGTTCACTGATGGGATGCAGCTTGGATGTGGATGACATGATGAGATGGAGGAGGCTGGACATCCTATGTATCCAAGAGATAAGATGGAGGGGCAGTGCAGCAAAGCCACTTGGCTTGGGATCCAGTGTCTACTACTCAGAAGGGGGATAGGCTAGAAATGGTGTGGGAATTGTGGTGGGATAGAGGCTTAAGAAGGCAGTGAGGGATATCATCAGAATTAGTGACAGACTCATTGCAATTTGACTCCAATGTAATGATAGGGCAGTAATCATAATCTCAGCCTATGCGCCACAGCAGGGTTGTGAGAGCGAGGAAAACAATGCATTCAGACAGCAGTTGCAGGGCCTGCTAAATAAAGCAGGGCAACATGAATTGGCTTTGATAATGGGTGACTTAAATGCACATATTGGGACAGACAGGACACAAGGACTGCCTGGCTTCACATGGGTGGGGCAACAGGAATAAAGAAGGAGAGGCCATTCTAGACTTCTGTCTAGCAAATGGCTTGATAGTAGCACAACACATGGTTCAGAAAGACAGGCAGTCATAAGATCACATGCAAGAATGGCCAACATGTAACTCAGGCAGACTTTATCCTAGTAAGGAAAAGGCACTAGGGTAGAATAAATGATAGCAAAATCATCCCCAGTGAAACAGTCAGCCCACAGCATAAACTGCTGGTTGCCACAGTCAGCTTCAAGCAGTGGTCAGAGAAGGCTCTATAGTCAACAGAGACCAGGCTGAAGACCTAGAAGTTGACTGATGAGAAGATACAGCAGTTTAAGGAATTACTCAGGGGTCTAGCACCCCAAGAAGAAGAGGAAATAGGTGGATTTGAAGAAGATTGGTAGCACCTCAAAACAGCATATTGAGGAATGCAGAACTGATATGTGGCTGAGTCAGGTATGGAAATAAGGTACATAAGGAAAGCTGGTGGTGAAATGCAGAAGTCCAGGAAGTCATCAAAAGAAAACAGTGCAGAAAAAAGTGGGAGATAGAAAAGACTGACCAGGCTAGGAAGGAATACTGGTTTGCTAACAAAGAAGCTAAGAAATGAGTTGCAATAGCAAAGAATAGGGCATCAGATGCACTCTACCAACTTCTGGAAAGTGACTCAGTAGGTGGCACAATGAAACTATATCAGGTTGCAAGGCTAAGACAGAAAGATAAAGACGTTAGTCAGACACTCTCTATAAAGGATGCCAGCAGCAACCCATTCACCAGTCCAGAGGACATCAAAGGCAGATAGAAGGAGTATTTTCATCAGCTTCTGAGTGAAGAAAACCCTACAGAAGCTGTACTGCCCCAGACACAGCCTATGATGATAGAAGAAGAGGAGCCCACCCTAGAAGTAAGAACAGCAGTAAGGAAAATGAAGTCAGGGAAAGCATCAGGCTCAGATGAGGTCACAGCAGATATGATAAAAATGCTGGGTGAGATAGGGGAGAAATGGCTCCTGAGGATACTCATAGCAGTGTGGAGAGAAAGGCATATCCCAGATGACTGGAGAATAAGCATACTCATGCCAGTGTATAAGAACAAAGGGGACATCCACAACTGTGGGTTGTACAGAGACATTAAACTCCTATCACATTGCATGAAAGCTCTGGAGATGGTGATTGATAAATGGATACAATGGGTTGTAGAATGTAAGATGGGAGATGAGCAGTTCAGATTCACATCAGGATGCAGCGCAACCGACCCGATGTTTGCAGTGAGAAAGATAGTTAAGAAGAAGCTAGAGATGAGGAAAGAGTCCAACTGGGCTTTCCTAGACTTGGAGAAAACATATGACAAGGTCCCAAGAAAGCTGATCTGGGCTGTACTGCGGTGGTTCAAAGTCCCAGAAACATTAGTAGAAATGGTGATGGAAATAAAGTGCCTGAGAAGGGTGGTAGGCTGTACGCTGTGACACAGATGAAGAAATGAAGACATAAGAGCAGAAGCCAAAGTAGCTCCAAATGCAGAAAAAATCAAAGAGAACAGATTACGGTGGTTTGGACATATGTGCAGAAAAGCAGAAGACAATCTAGTGAAGAAGATTTGGGACAGACAGGAAGAAGGCAAGAGGAAATGAGGGCATCCAGCAAAGAGGTGGAAGGATTGTGTGAAAGAAGATCTGTGACAGTCGGGCATAAGTGTTGATGAAGGCAGAAGTGTGGCATTGAATCTAGAAAGATGGTGGCAGTTAACACAATTCCCCGACCCCAAGTAGAAAATGGGAGAAAGGGGGCTGATGATGATGATGACTGCTTTACTTTATTTTGTTGTCTTGCTTTTAGAGTTGCTTTGAGGTAGCCAACCTTGTACAATCACCTTTACGACTAAAACATCATTTGTGTGTGGACATACATGCAAGCTAATACAAAAATACAAGCATTTGCAGAAGTAAAATGTGGTGTGAGAAGGTGCTAAGCTTAACAAATAAATGCAAGTGAACTGAGAAGAGGATTAAAGAATACAAGTAATAATGAAATGTTTTGGCATGATGTAGAAATGCAGGGCAGCATGAAGGGTATGAAGATATCAGGCAACAGGAAGAAATCAACTGTTCCCATTGCAGCGTCCCAGCCACAACCAGTCTAGACCTTTTTGCAGCTGTCAGGCTTTCTTTCTGTTTCGTTCTTTCTTTACGTACTTACCTACTAGGTCATCTGGGCCTTTTTCAGTTATGACCTAGTTTAATAAATAAAGATTCATACTGGGTAGATAAA
Source organism: Protopterus annectens (assembly GCF_019279795.1). Lineage (NCBI taxonomy): Eukaryota > Metazoa > Chordata > Ceratodontiformes > Protopteridae > Protopterus > Protopterus annectens. The sequence goes on along the minus strand of NC_056749.1, from coordinate 470,234,581 downwards.
TAGATAAATGCATTATGGGTGTACATAGGAGAAAATGTTAGAACAGCTTTGTTAATTTACATTTACAAAATATGGAAACAGATACAATTTTGTTTTTATTCACTAACTTGTTTGAAATACTAGATTATGATTATATAGTGTCCTATTGCGAGAGACCAGAATCAGCTGGTACAGAATGCTTTCTATGCTTGTGCATTTGGATTCATCTGCTAGAGATTAAATCAGAGGAAACACAGCTCATTATGGACATGGGTAGGAAAATTCCAAGTTGTGGATACACATAAAGCATATGGTTTACTATCACGATCTTATAGCCTATAGACTTGAAAATCATAATCCTGAGACCATAATAACAAAATATCAAAATTCTGAATTTGCTCCCATTCAGGACCCATGGTAGCATTTGCTCCTAGGGTCACATCGGAAGAGGGATTCATTATTTGAGGTTTTTAGACATTGTGGTCTTCAGTGTTTTGGTCTCAGGAATATGATTTTCAAGACTGTGGACTTCAAGATTGTGAGAATAAGCCAAAGCAAGTTCTTTGAAACAGGTAGGGAAAAGCCTGTCAGTGAATGATACATTTATGATCTGATGCCGCGGTGGTACGGCGGTAGCGTTGTTACCTCACAGCAAGAGGTTCTCCCGTTTGATTCTCGGCTTGGCTTGGGAGTGCCTTCTGTGTGGAGTCTGCATGTCCTCCCCGTGTTTGGGTAGCGTTCGAAAGACATGCGTGCATAAATGGGCTTGCCTTCATTGAAGGTTGGGCGTCGAGCTGGCACCTCGGCGTTTCGTAAAAACATCTACTGCCAATCATTAGTGGACCGGAGTTCTGCTGTGGCGACCCCTTACCGGGAAAAAGCCGAAAGACAAACAACAGCAACTAAAGAAATGCTAATATAGGTGTAATGAGTCATTATGAATTAGGAGATGACCCATCTGGGTCAAGTTTATCATGAGTGAGGGATAGTAGTATGGCACTGATTAACTTCTTTAATTTTCACAATATAAAATTTAAGTAAATTAGTATTTCCTGTGGTGTCTGTGCTGTTGACGAGATTCAGGCCAAGAATGACATTGGGGCTGAGATATATTTATTTATTTGTCTTTGTTTACTGGGAAAGTCCGATTGGGTAACACCCATTTTCAGTGGAGGTCCAGGGAGAAAAACTCCATTTGCTTACATTACATTATAGTAAGTTCCAGTTAAACACATGGTACTTACATTTCTATTTACATTTATACACAAAAAGTAGTTACATTTAAACTTTCTAAGATTTTACAGAGGTGGAAGTTGCTAAGGAGAACCCCCCCCCCCCCATGCAACTTAATGGATTTTACAGGCAGTAGCTATGTACAAAAATTGTTCTGTCATTTCAGTCAGAGGTTGAGAGTATTCTGTTTAAGGAGAGCATTTGGAGAGTATCATACTGTGAACACAAAGTCTTAACCTTATGCTGAGCATGTGCCGAACCAGTACTAGTTAAGATGTCATCTAAGCAGTGATTTAAAACTATTGAGTTTGTCAGAGAGTTGTATTTGTGTGGGGATAATATTCCAGAGTTTAGCAATGTATTGCGAATAGAGTGAGTCTCCTGCAACATTATTTGACTTATTTGTAAGTAATAAGAATTTGTTACTAGAACAGAGGATCCTTGATGGACAGTAGGGTAGTAATAAGTTTTGTAGTGCAGGGCATTTTTATAGATGAGTGAGTTTGTCTACTGTAGTTAGTTGTTAGTATGTTAGGTCGTTGTGCAGTTCAAGCCAGTTTAATTGCTTTAAGCTATGACAATGGTGGGTCCTATGAGGGAAATTGGTGGCAAATTCAGCTATTTTATTGTAACAGGAGGTACGTTTTTTTCTTGAGTGTTTAAGTTTAAGATAGGAGCAGCGTATAAAAGATTTGGCAATAAGAAGGTAGTGACTAGAGGTTTTCTTGCAGTATCTGTAACAAATCCATTGATCCTATAAAGAGAGCATAGTTTCTGGTGTGTAGATTTAATGGTGGGCAGTATGTGCTGATCATATTTCAGATTGTCATCCATTATAATGCCTAGGAGTTTACTGTGAGGTACAGTTTCACTGACAGTATTATTTGCTGACTTTATGGCAAAAGAAGCATGATTTTGACAACTTGTTGAGGTAAAAAGCATTAATTTAGTTTTCTTGTGGTTGAGTAGAAGGTTTGATTCTATGAACCAGATTTCTACAGAGGAGAAAGATTTTTGGGCAATGTCTTGGAGCTTTTTTGTTGTTGATGCCACCCATATTAATACTGAGTCATGTGCATAATGAACTAATTTAACATGGCGAGTGGAGGTGTGGAGGTGATTAATAAATGTATTAAATAGTAGAGTACCCAGGATAGAGCCATGAGAGACACCTGTAGTAACTGCTTGAAAGGATGTGTAGGTTGGTTGCCATTTAACTGCTTGTTGCCTTTCAGATAGGTAACTAAGAATCCAGCTACAAGAAGCACTGTGAAAGTCCTATTGAAGAGAGTCGAACAAGCAGTTACTAGTGTGAGACAGTTTCAAATGCCTTTGACAAGTCTAAAAGCATGATGAACACAAGCAGACTATTGTTTCTATGTCAGTTTATTATACTGATAAAATGTAGTAGAGCAGTAGAGGTGCTATGCTGGGGACTAAAGCAATGTTGTGTTTCCTAGAGCAGGTTATTTGAGGTTATGTATTGCATCAGCTGCATATGGATGCATTTCTCTAATATTTTGGAGAGGGGAGAGAGAATTTATATTGGTCTGTAGTTATTAAACTCTGTAGAAGTACCACCCATGTGCAGTGGTATGATGTAGGATTTTTTCCACTGTGATGGGACATATGTTTCTGCTATGGACGTCTTAATTAGTATGGATACAGGGAAGGCTGTGACTTCTGCAGCCATTTTTATGTAGTTTGATGGTAGTTGGTCTACAGCTAAAGAAGTAGTTTTCAGTTTAAGAAACAGCTTCCTTATGAGCGAGGTAGGTATTGGACTAAAAGTGAAGAGCTGTAGATGGTTTTGATTAGACAGGGGTAGAGAGATGGGGGGCAGAAGTATGACTGTCTAAGAGAGATAGTATTGATTACATAAAGTAGGAATTAAACTGTGTGGGGATAGAGTCTGCTGTATAGTCTGTTTTTGGAGATGGACTGGTGGTCTTGCCAGGATGGAGTAGTTAATTTAGTGACGACCAAGAAAGTTTTGGGCAGTTTTTATGTTTATCTTGTAGTTTGGTATAGTATGTTTGCTTATCCTGTCTGACATGGAGTTTTGCAAGTTTTTTAAGATGTCTAAATTGCTGGAAGGCATTTTGAGTTATATTTTTATACCAATTTTTCCAGGCCATATCCCTTTTTATCATGATTTTTTTGTTTCTTTTGTTAGCCATAGAGTGGGGTTGGATTTTACTCTTATATTATGTACTGGTGCTAGATTATTTAAGGTCTGTAAGAATATGTAATTAAAGTGTTCTACAGCAGTATCTAGTGGCATTGTTCTAAGTACTTCCAGTTATATAGTTTTAGTGTTTCATTACAAAATATCTTTGCTAATATTTGTTGTATTTCATATTTGATTATAGACAATAATATCTAGGTTATGATGAGTTCTAGTGGCATATTTAGGTATGTGGTCACTTATGCTATCTGAGAGGGAGCCTACTTTTGTTAGTTTATCTGGTTTGTTTGTAAGAATCCAGTCTAATGTTGAATGTCTCCCAGAGGTTTCATGGATTCTGGTAGGCGTGGTTATTAGTTAGAGATCTGGATTTGCTAAAGAAGATAGTAAAATGTTTTAGCTAATGCCACTGATACTGAAGCACTTTATTGAAATGACTGCAAAGTGGTCAGAGTGGGAGATTTTCCTTTCAAGTGAAGTTCCTGATTTTCTGTCAGAAAAGCTTTGGATCTTCAGACAGAGAAGTACAAGGCAATCAGTTTGCAGACCATTACAAGCCTAACCAAAATACCTTTTTCAAAAGTTCCCTCTAGCCTCAAGGAGGGAAAGATAAGATATACCAGGGGAGAATTTGAAGATGCCCATTCAAGTATCTTGGTTTACATTGAAGGTGGAAAGGGTGCTGCCTTGTCTGACATGTAGTAGAAATTTGTTCCAGAGGCGAGGGCTATGAATCTACTATACTAATGTGTCTTGTTTATCTTTTAACTGGACATTTGAGGTACCATTTGTTCTGTGAATGAATAGGAGGTCAAAGTGGGTTAGATCTTTCATGGTAAAAAAGCTAGACACATATATCCATGGAGGATGTGACATTCTTCCTCTGGGCCAACAATCAAGGAGCCTCAATTCCTACTACTGACACCGGTGAAGGACATTTACTTGGAACAAAGATAGATGCTTTCCAGATGCAGCTGTCTGTGCCAAGCACAATTTCCCTTAAGAGCACACAGGGAGCAAACTTAATCCTGGGACTGGGTTTCTCTATCTCTTTCCCGGCCCCAAATAAGCCTTGACACTGACCCTGGATGTAGAGTTAAGTTCTCAGCTGAGTGTTCCAAGCCAAGTCCTCCACCACTCTGTCTGTGAAACCAGTGCTGTGTGTCCCTGCTCCAAGTAGCTGACACGCACACTCTTTGAGATTTGATTTTCATACACACACACACACACACACACACACACACACACACACACACACACACACACACACAAAATCATACCTGGGAAAGGCTGGCACAGATTTACCAGCTATACCCCCTCTGCCCAGACTATAAGGTAGATACTGCCAAATGGTAGTGTTTGCCAATAGAACAAGGCTTTCAGGGATGGCCACAGCATCACCAAATAAATATAAGTACTCTCAAATGCTAAAATATTCTTTAAAGACCAGCCACAATGAAAAGTTTAAATATATTTAATCATAAATACTAAAAGAACATTAAACACTAAATATCTATTTAAAATAAACACCAGAGTTCCAGTCACAGGAAATATTAAAAGTAACACCGATCGAAATATTTACACAGATACAGAAAAACAGTACTTAACTAATCTCACTATATTTTTCTGACTGAGCTAAAGAATTACTGTGCCCTAGTTCACTTACTAGAGCAAGGCAAGATGAAGTGGGTGAGTGGCCCTTCTTTGTCAGGTTTCACAAACAGACTGTCCTGAGACTTCTGTCTCATCTAGTATTAAAACATCATTTCAGTGCTGGATTACAGAATTACATCAGATACATTGGGTCACCTGACTTCTGGTTCCCACACTACCCCTTTACTAGAAACTGAACCAGAATCTAGCACATATGTCTCGTAATACACATTCATAGAGCTTTGCTAAAATGTGTTACAGCATCTGGAAGCTATAAAACCATTTCAAAAACTTCCACCTTTCCAGAGTAGCAATTACTTCACCCCAAGGACAATACTGTAGGATTCCTAGTCATGGTTTTCATAGACATTTTGTCTTTGGTTGCAATCAGAACTGTAAGATACAGTCTTTATGGTCTAAACCATGTAATTTAATTTCAGACTATTTTTCAAAGTTAGCTGGACTGAGATTAACCTCTTCTCTTCCAGTATCCTCTGTTACAGTATATTCATTTCAACAGTTACAGTACAGTCTGACATACAGGTGTATTTCTTTTCTGTCCAGCAGGACCAACTGTTGGTACATTTTTAACACAAGCAGCTTTACAAATGCATTTTAAACACAAGCACCTGTACAAATTAGTTTGATATACAAATGATATATAATTCTTTACAAAACTCCAGCTCACTCTGCTGGCATATGTTACACATCCACTGTCCTATTTCTTCTGTCATAGCTGGCAATATCTCACATAATCACAGAGGAGGTTATAAGAGACAGTAAAGAGAGAGAGATAGTTGTCAGTCTGTCCTGATAAGTAAGATTTGTGAGGCCACTGATTTTTTTTCAGTTATAAATCTCTATGGTCTATCAAGCTGAGTGATATATTTAGACAAATGCATGCCAAAAGATGTATTATATTGAATAACTTGTGTGATGAGATATGAGTAATGGAAAATTAAGACTTCTTTGTATCTACTGGAGCTGTCTTTGGAAATTTGATGAACCAGACATAAGACTTTCTGAACTAATGTGGAGATATAATAGTTAAGCAATATGGAATTATCAACATGAGTGCCTAGTTCCCTTCCAAGAGTGTCTGATCGGGTATGTTACCTATATGGTATATGAAAATGTTTTGTTTACCAAAATGAACTATGCTACATTTTTCACATTTAATTTGATACCATTATGATTTTCCCAATTGTTAACATGATCTAAACCATGATGGAACAATTTTGAGTCAGTGGAAGATTGAATAACAGCATCCATTTTTCAGTCATTGCAAACTTACATAGATAAGCATAGGCCAGGAGTGTTGGCCTGAAGGTTTGAGAAATAGATGTCAAACAAGAGAGGCCTAACACTGAGCCCTGTGGTACACCAATGGTAATTGTTTTGTTTTCAGAAGTGGCACCTGCAACAATAACCACATGGGTTCTGTCAGGTATCCAGTTAGTTATTCACTGCATCCACTGTGCAACATGCAATTTTATTTTCAGATTTACAATCTTGTTAAATGATAGAAAAGCCAGTCAATAACACCTGCATGGAATAGTGCCAAAGACCTTGACCAGGTTTTGATATAATGCATGTAACACAAAATGGCAACTCACTGCTTACATTTTTTTTTCAAAGAAAATAATGAGATAATTGAGACAGAACCTTTCTTTGACAAAGGTGAATTGATAAAGATCCAAGGTTAAAATATTTTCAATATCCAGATTAATGAGTTCTTCGGTGCACTCCATAGCTTTACATATGAAGCTATTGAGACTAATGGGTCTGTAGTTACCAGGGTCCGTGTTTTGGCCACCTTTGAGTAATGGCATTACAGTGGCTATTTTCAAAGCTTCAGTTATAACCAGTGGACAGGATAAGATTTTAATTTAGCATCCAGAATTTTGACTTCTTACAAGTTAGAAGTTTTAAAGATGAGGTTTTCCTTTTTTCCCATGATGAGATCAGGCCTTGTAGATACTATTAATAGGGTAAACACTTTTTGAGTACTTTTAAAGAAACCTTTGAGAAGTACAAAGATAAGAAGTTGATTAAATGTAGTTTATTTAATCCCCCACTGTAACCCATGATTTTGTCTTTTGAAAGCAGTTGTGAAAGTGGCAATAGACACTAAATAAATCACATTGTAAAATTTGCAATTTGTCAGTTGATAAAAGGGAAGCTTTGCTATGCCTGTCTAGGGATGGAGGCATCAGATTGATGAAAGCTGATAAATGGGGTGTCATGGTGGTTATAGATAAGATAGATTATGATAATAAAATGTTTCAACGTTTGGACGACAAATGTTTTTGTAATAAAGTTACTATTAAGGATATCAATAAGAATTAAATGTTAATTGATGGTTCTGTGACGACTTTCTTGAAGGGGTCAAAAATAACAAAATGTATTCTTTCTTTTTCAGGTTTTGTAATCCAGGTTAGGTGTTTTGTTTAGAATACACAAAATATGTACAAATGAGTTAGATCCATCCTTTAGGCCCATAGTTTCAGCCAAAAGCTCCAAACTAGAGCCAGTTCCTATGCTAGTTTTTTTTTTCTGTTTCCCAAATCCACTTTTTCTAACTTCTCTAGACATAGACTATTCTCCTTACCTACTCCAAATTCAGTGTATTTGGTTATTACCTGAGAACTCCTCCCTGCTACTACCTCTATCTACGTTTTGTACTTTATTGTATCTACTACCCCAGTTGTGCTCTGACACCTCTACACAGATGTATATGAATGCATCTGATTGTTAAAATGGACCTACCACGAGTCTGCTTTGTATTTAAAACTGTGACTAATTATAAATACAGTCTGTTGTAAATCTGTACATTACTACTACTGCTCATAAGCTTATTTTGTATTGTTACCTTTTTCTCATTTGTGTACTTTGTATGAAGTTTTTCTACTCAGGCCTCCTCCAAAAAAGTTGTCAGTTTGTTTACTCATTTGGACTACCCCAGTAAACAAATGCTAATAAGTAAATAAATAATTTAATTATTTATTTACTTAACATTTGTTTACTGTGGGCAGTCCAAATGGGTCTACAGAATCCATTTTCAGCTGAGGCCTGGGAAGAAAAGCTCCATATACAGTACAATACAAAGACAATATAGTCCAAAAACAATACAAGTGACATGATGAATACTATAAAAAATAAGTAGATAGAATATAAACTAGGTTACAAGATATACTACATACTACACATCTGGATAATTCAATACAGTTACATCATTGAACTGAATTACTTGGAATATAAATGAGTTATTTTAGAAACCTGCATTAATTTTGGGTTAAATCAGACAGTATTTTAATGGGGGATAATCATTCTAGCAGGAAGATTTTTGTGATTTTATTATTGCATTGTGAATGGTTTGCTTTTTCATTGTATTGTCAGTTTCTTTTTTCTTTACACATATTATTCCTAATTTTTGGCATATTTTGTATTGTATAAAAACCCTTTATAATCTTTTTATTTATGGTAGCCTGTAGTATGTGGTTTGAGCATTTATAAATGAGGTCATACAATAGCCCAAGTGACTCCTCATGTGATTAATCAAATTTTTAAATATTTAGAAAGTGGTTGATATTTTAAGTTTGATAAAGTCTCTGCTTAATGTCAGTTAGAGATAAAAGCATTTATTTCTGATTTTTTTATTTTTAATTAAAAGTTTTTTGTCAATGGCTGGCTATTTACCTTTATTCCTGCCTTACCAAGTTTTTTGCAGTGGTTCAGTTAGGCCATGATAATCAGGCAATCTGCTATGTTATCATGGCCCATGGCTGAGCTGCTGTTAGCTTTAGAGAGGGACGGAGAACTTGTTCCATACTAATTAAAGGGGGTGGCTGCATTGTGGAGTCTGTGGAACAGTTTTAACTGGGGTGGAATAAAATTTACACAAAATTTGTCAAGTAGGCTAGTAGATATTTTCCTTGGATCAGAATGTGCAGTATTACTGTCAGCTAGCTCCAAACATTGTTGGGTGTTAGTTCTTAACTTCCTAATATAGCTAAAGAAAGATCTGTAGTTATTTTAAGTTCATACTAAGCTTTCTCTTAATTTATTTACTAGTGTGCTTAATTATGCTGTTAAGATAGGTAGAATGAGACATGTTATAAGCATTAAGCAATTCTTTTGCCTTGTTATATAAAGTATTTATGCACATATCCCCACATAGGAGTTTGTTTTTAATTTCTTATTTTGTTTGGTATGGATAAAGACTGCCATATCAGTATAACTATTTAAGTGAGAGTTGAAGTCAGAGACATAGGCGGCAGCCTTAGCAGTGGTGTCAAGTGGAGTAAGATTACTTTGGCTGGCTGGCTGTCCATTTTTGCAGTAATGACTTCAATGGTGATATCTATGTAGGGGCACTAGTGATGCTCATTTCATCAGTTCAACAGAGTCAGTACCCGAAACAAAGAACAACATCAATTTTGCTTTTGAGTGCAGTTCTGTGTGTAGCATTGCAAAAAGCCTTGTTTACCTCGTAAAGACACTGTGAGTGTCCTATCCTCCAGTTTTAGAACTAGATTCTGTAACACACTGGTAGGTGCTTAGTATTCTAATGCTAACTCTGTAGAAGAAAACAAATAACCTTTAAACATTAAGTGCAATTTATGTGTACCATTAAAAAAACTTCCTATGTATCTGTTGTGTGTCGCTCTAAGACTTAGCTCCTTTAGACTGACACTTGTGGTACGCGTTCACTAAGTGTCAGACCGTTGTCCAGACCAACAGTGTCCAAGTCCCTAAAATGTGTTTCACCGTACCTCTACTAACAAATCATATATTGCAGTCTCCCAAACTCACTTTTATTTGTTCTTCGAAAGAGGAAGATAGTAGTGACTAGCCGCCATAAATGTTCATTTTATCTGCTGTATGTGTTCTGCTGTGTTATTAGGAGTATTACTGTTATTCAAACTGTCTCTTTATGTACAAAGACTCTGAAATATTTACTCATAAGGTATATTAAAATATGGTAAAGCTTTGGTTCTGCACTTTATTAACTAAATTTTACCTTGGGAGCTGCTTGGTTGGTGTGGTATTCTGATTGGGGTTCACTTTTCAAATTGGTACAGCTGATTGTGTTTTAGTGTAAATTGATGCTGCAGTACTCTTACTGACAAGAAGAGGAAGGTCATGTTATCTGCTACTGCAAGAACCACAACACAGTCATTTCCTGAACTTCTGAGCTGCTCTTGAAGTGTTCAAATTTCTAAACTATTTTAACAACTGACATTTATGATTCTGTCAGTATATAATTCTGTTTGAACATTTTTCTGCATCTCATAGTCATATGTCATAGGATGCTGTGTTAAATGCATCTGTCTGCCCAGTCTTTTTCAGACTTTTGTTTGCAAACATTATACACTTCATAGATTTCATGGATATTCCAAGGCTCTTTAATCTTTTGACCATTTACAACTTGCAGTACTCTCCCTCGGGCCACACGTTCTTTCTCCAGGCAATTCCAGTGTAAGATTGTGAATATCTATCCAATCATCCAGGTTATGCCTAAAGGAAGACATTGAGTCATATTGCTTAACATACAAGCAAAGTTTATTCCAGAGACAGAAGAGGTGCTGAGTAAAAAAACTGTCCCTCCACTGTGTTTTATCTGTTAATGACTATCATTGATTATAGTACTGGTGGAGCCATTGTCCTTATGGAGATACAGGAGGTCCAAGACATCTGGATCTCTTATGTTGCAGTAAGTGAGACAGAACTCTCACATCAAAAGCCTGTAAGTCACTGAATAAGGGATAGAGCTTCCAGCCTCTCTTTGTACCTCAAGGATTTTAAGTCTGTGATCTTTCTGGTTCAGAACATTTGGGGTCTTTCTAATTGTTTGATATGATTAATGAGGTACATCCTGAAGAGGGCATTGCACTCAATAATTGATCTGATCATGCTGAGTGTAAGGGAGTATTTACCTGTTTAGATTTAGAAGATATTCCTTTTACAATTAAGCTATGCTAAATTAAAGGATTTCCTGTCAAACATTGTCACATGATGGAGAAAACAGCGAGAGTTATCAACCCAAGTTATTAGGTCCCTGGCTACATTTTCATTTTGAACTGATGTGTTGGCTACATAGCATGATGAGAGGAAGTCTTGTCTTCCCAAAGTGACAATACTACACTTTTTAGCATTTAGGTTGAACCTATTTTAAGTATACCATTAGTTTACCAGGGAAAGTCTGTGTTTGAGGGTTTGGATGTATAAGAGTGACTTAACAACAACCCCCACTTTGCAGTCATCTGCAGACTTTGTTATCCAGAGGTTTTGGCTCTTGACTTGGAGAATTAAAGGCTAGAAAGGAAAATTTCCAGAACCAAGCCCTGAGGTACACTTTTTCTCACTTTATTCATTCTACATCCTGCAATTCACATTCTGTGGGTTCTGTCTTTCTGCCAATTGGTATCCATCTTGCCACATGTGGGTTGATTTTAATGCATTTCAGTTCTTCTATAAGATGCAAGCATGGGAAATGGTGTTAAAGGCCTTCACTAGGACAAGATAAACTGAGTGTAATGCAAGGCCACTTTCTATAGACTCTGTTACCTTTTCTTAGAAATTAACAAGGTTCATTAGACAGGATCTGTCCTTCACAAAGCCAAACTGTCAGGAGTCAAGTTGAAAAAGATTTGTGATATTGCAGTTAATGATGTCATTTATAACACTTTCCATGGCTTTGCAGATGAGGCTTGTAAGACTAATGTAAGATCGATAGATCTGTAATTACCTGGCTCAGTTGTGAAGCCACCATTATGGGCGGCAGGGGGTGGGGCCATCATGACTACAGTGTGCCACTCATCAGGGACAAAGAAGTAGCTAAACTTAGGTTATGCAAGCTTAAGGAGTGAGTCTGCAAAGGCATGTTGTACATTAATTAAGCAACCCATCTTATAGTATGGACCCATGAAGGAAATATTTTTAGTCTTGGTTAGTTCTTTCAGTAAATGATCTATAGAGGTAATTAGGGAGTAAGAGATGCAGGTGTTTCAGGGATTTGGATAGAAGTCTTGAGAATGAAGCTTGCACTGAATTTGTTTTCAAGTTTGTTGGCAATATGTATTGGGTCAGAAGAGTAGGTATCATTTTGAAAAAGTTTAGAACAATATTGTTTCCTTAGGTTCCTAACATGGTTAAAGAAAGATTTGTATTGGGCTTCAGAGAGCAGACTAAATTCATGGGCTTCTTTAGTGAATATTGATAGTAGGTTTTCATTTTTTTGTAATGCTTTTCATATTTTCGTTGAAAAGAGTGGGACTGGATCTCCTGTATAATTTATGGAGTTTCTTTCTTTTATTGTAGTATTTATTGTAGTGAACAATCACCAGGGTGGTTTTGTTTTGAATTTCCCATGATACTTAGTTCTGGCAAGGACTGCTAGTTCTGTGCATTTATCTAAATGGGTGTAGAGTTCTTTAGTGAAACTCGCTGCAGTGTCTTGGTCAGAGGTGGTACAGTCAAAAGAGAATTTTGATATTTTATCATGGAGTAGTTGAGGATGGCATGTTTGTAGTCTTTAAATTCAGTGGGGTTTGCTATAGGAGCTTTTGGGAGTTTAAAGGAGACGGTCAAAAGTGTGTGGTCTATATGACTTCACTAGGGAAGGTGATACAGATCAGTACTGCAAGAGGCAGCCATATTCATAAGAATCAAGTTACGGATGCTGTGTCCTGTAATATATTCACCAACTGCTCAAAAGAGTCTTTTTTTATAAAGTCCAGAAATTTTTGGACACATCCTACATTACTGAAGTGTACTTAGTCACCCAAAATAATGGAGTTTTTGCTAAAAGTTAGATAATTTAAAATAGTGAAGAATTAAAATTCTTATGTGGTCATCAGGGGACAAGGAAACTGTTCTGCAGCATGCTGTTAATTGGAAATTAATCCCATCTAGAGTTAAATGTAATTCAGTGAGTTCAGTTTGTGGGTTGATAGGGATCTGCTTGGAAACAATATGTTCCTTGATGATCATGGAGACTTCACCAGAGATGTCATCATACCTGAAGACATGAAAAATGCAAAATATGGGTAGAAAGGGAGTGCTGTCTTTACATTTAAATCAAGTCTAGGTAACTATGCAGACATGAAAACTTTCTTAATCTAAGAGTGCCACACATACCTCTCAACCTCTAAAAGCAAGAAATCTGGGCAAAGGCCCAAAAATATGGACGATTTTTGAATCTTGCTCTTACAGACTTAGAAAGTTGATGAAATAACAGATTTTGCATTAGCATGAATTTTTTGAAGAGTACGAAGTTTGAAAATCAAATATATGTCATTATTTTATGAACTCAGTCTTCAATGACTTGCCAATGATATAGCAGAAAAACAAAATTTTATGAGAACAAGACCAAAAATATCAGGCAAAAATCTGTACATTCTGCAAAAGTCTGGACTGTTGAGAGGTATAATGCAGCAAGACCAGGAAATGTATTGTTCAGATTTGCGTTGTTTATGATAGTTACGTTGATGTGATCCTGTTTTGAAACTGACATGTTAGTTATGTTGGAATGTCTATCAACTGGACTCTGCTTAAAAAAACAGTAGGGGTGCAGCAGTTAGCCAGTATGTAGAAGCCTTGGAATGTGAGGTGCAGGCCATCTTCAGCAAAGCAAGGTAAACTGTAGAGTATCTTGTCCCATACTGACATATATTGGATCTCCTGGAAAAACATTAGCTGTTTAACCAGTTATTGAAACCAATTATCTTTTCTTTGTGTCTAGGCATCCTTTGAGATAAAAGAAAGATTATACTTAGGACCAGTTCATTTGTAACATGTATGGAGATTTCTGACATGTCTCTTTGCATGTCTGATGTCATTCAATCCTACATAGCCCACTACTATATTCATAGTCATTTTTGTCAGGTTACCAAATAACCAAACCTGTGGTTGAATCCAGAATAACCACTGCTCGAACAGAAGGACTTGAAAAGCAATAAATTTTAATGTTGAATACACGGAGATCCACAATGACAACAGAGAGTAACAATCAGGTTAAGCGCTTTCATCTGCTAGTAGGCAGACTTCTTCAGAACCAATACAAAATACCATTAAAAGCCTCCCTTTTAAAGCAAATTTGGCGCCAAAAATCAAAATTAGTATATACATTTAAAGTTATATTAACTATGAATTTATACGTACCATAAACACTTACTACAATAAATATTGATGAATGTCAGTATGCATATATCAAAGTAAAACATGTGCTTGTGAAATATAGAAAATATACTTATGGAATATAAAAAATATGCTAATGGAATATAAAAAATGTAATTTATAATAAATACAATATACAATATATGGAAATTTTCATGGGCAAAAATTCACATACCCACATGTTAAATCTATATATCTATAAAATATTGAGAACATGGAATGGATGAAATATAAGTATGCTAAATAATATAAATGATTATGTAATAAATATGTAATAAATGTATTAGTACATAAATATTAAATATATTAAATAAATTAAATAAAATATGTATGTTAAACAAATAAAAATAAAAACATATATACTCTAAGAACAAAACCTCTGTGAAGTCAACTTACAAAAAATAGAGAATACTATCTAATCCATATATAAATGTGTAATGATGTAATAAATATGTAATAAAAAACAGTGATAAAATTGGTGCAATTAAATTAATCTAATAATAAAAATGGTTTTATGCTAATGTAATCATGTAATCCAGGGCACGTAGTGGCATCACAAAGGATTTGCCACTTACTTTCTAACAAGGCCAAAAAAAAACTTTCCAGTTTCCTCCACATGCTGTGGAGTCGATGTGATCAATAATACTAAAAACAAAGGAGTGTTCTTGCCCTCTTTCTAAAATGTGTTTACTTAAGGCATTATTTATATCTTTCTTTTTAATTTTATACAAATGTTCATAAATTCTTGTTTTGAACTTTCTTTCAGTCTTACCAATGTAATATGCATTGCAAAGAGTACAAATGGCTACATATACGACTCTAGTGGTATTACAATTGCCTGTCAAACTATGCAGATAGGTCTTAGTCGTATTATTTAACCTTATGATCTTCTCATCATTTATATATTTACATTGGTTACATGTGCCACATTTTATTGTTCCTTTGTTACTATTCTCCACCTTCTTAACACCCTTAAAATTCTCTAACATATTTTTTATATTAGAAGATGTTTTAAAAACACATTTTGGGTAATTTCCCACTACTCCACTGACTTCATCTGATATAGTTAAAAGATTCCAATGTTTATGTAAAATTTCTTTAACAAGATTGATATAAGGACTAAACATAATCACACAAACATTCCTATTACTATAATCATCTTTTTTAAGGGTGGTAAATAATTTTCCCAGCAAAGGTGGGTACTTGTGACCCCATTCTTTTTTAACATATGTAACAATTTGATTTAACATATGTTTTGGATATCCTCTATTTATAAACATGTTGTATATATTCTCCAGTTCCTTTTCCATAATCACTTTACTGGATGACATACGCGCTGCACGTATACATTGTCCTTTAAACACATTTTTAAAAACATAGGGGGGATGACTACTGCCATAATCTATATAGTCATTAGAGAAGGTCTCCTTCCTATAAATTTTGGACTCAGAACCTTTCTCATTAATACTCACATAGGTGTCTAGATAAGGGATTCCTTCCTTCTCTGATTTATAAGTAAATTTTAGGAATCCAGTCGTATTGTTAATATAGTGTATAAAATTCTTGATCTGATCGACTGGTCCTTTCCATAGGATGAATAAATCATCTAGGTACCAGGTATAATACACCATATATTTGTAATACTCACTGGGAAATATATATACAGATTCCCACTCTAGCATGACGAGATTGGCGAAGACCAGGGCACATGAGGCACCCATAGCAACACCACTACTCTGCCTAAATAATTCACCCTGAAATTGTAAATAATTATGATCCAGAACCAACCCCATCATATCAACAATGAGGTTTATCTTGTCCCAACTCATAGTGGAATATTTTCTTAAACTATTACAGAAATATTCTAAGCCAATCTCTTTTGGGATACATGAAAAAAGGTCAACAACGTCAACCGTTAAAAAAGTAAGATCACTTTGCCATATTTCAGGTGTTAAATTCCCTAGGAAATTCCATGAATATTTCGTAAGATGCATCACATTATCATAAATATGCTTAGTCCATGTGTCAATTGTGACCCCTATATTATATGTCTTGGACTTGGAACCAGAAATAATTGGCCTGAATGGTGGTTTTTCCAAGCTTTTGTGTATTTTGGGAATACCTATAATGTTCGCCATCCTAGGAAATTCCTCTCTAATGAATTCATACGTCTCGTTAGTAATCCGATTATCCAGTAGATATTCCTCTATAGCAAGGTCTATCCTCTTATACCCTATGTTAACTTGATTTAAGGAAACTTCCTCATAATTACCAGACAAGTGCAGTATATTATGTATTTCGGTATTATAATCGAACGTAGAGAACATCACAATTCCTCCACCTTTGTCTGGCTTCATGATTCTTATATCTTTATTGGCCAATATGTTCTTCAAACATCCCCTCTCATCACTAGTAAGATTGTCCTTATATAGACTGGCATAATCTGCATTTGTTTTAATATTATTATATAACCAATATATATCTTTACTAACTAACTTTTCTCAGTTAGCAACATTTGGATGGTAAGCTGGAATATATGCACTTTTTTCTTTAATTTATTGATTTTATCATATCTATCCTTTTCACACTTCTTATCACTAAACTGAATTGCCAAATTCAGTCTACGGCAATATAATTATATTTCTTTGACCATGTCTATTATATTAAATCGTGCAGTGGGTATAAATTTCATTCCTTTGCTAAACAAGGAGAAAAACTCATGATTAACCTTAGCATCAGTATAGTTATATACGTTGAATCCATTAAAAGTATGTATAGGTTCATAGGTTCATAGGTTCATACTAGGCTATCTGCCCAAGGGCATTTATAAGCCTAGCCCATAGTTATGTGGCTTTCGCCACCCCTTTAGTTTGAATAAAACTATGCCTATTATTTTGCTGTGCCTCTGTCGAGCAGTGACACTGAAGTAATCCCTGGGGTATATCTACGATCTCCCATCCATTGGTCAAGATTCCTCTTGAAGAAGGCCAGCGAGGTGCTCTGCCTCACATGCACCGGGATTTTGTTCCACAGCATAGGGAGTCTCTGGGTGATGAATCTGTCCCTCCAGCACATTCTATTTATAACCGTGTCAAGATTTAAGTCTCCCGCCCTTGTGGTTTTGAGGGATCTGGATTTTTTGAGGTGAAGCATATTCATCAAATCTGGGTTTGACATGGCCTTATATGTCAGGCACAGGTCACCTCTGAGCAAGTGGTATGAGACTGAATAGAGCTGGAGTTCTTTCAGTCGGGCAGCATAAGACATATTTTTGAGACCCTTTATCCTTTTGGTGAGGAACTTTTGGGGCCTTTCCAGCTGCTGCAGGTGTCGGGTCAGATACATTCGAATGGGGCATTGTACTCAATCATAGGTCTAATGAGTGATGAGTACAGGGGGACTATGACCTCCCTTGATCTAGATGTGAATCCCTTCATGATCAGGTGGGCAATGTAGAAGGTTTTCCTAACTACTTTAGCAACATGAGTGTCAAACGAAAGGTTACTGTCAACCTGGGTCCCCAGATCCCTGATGACTTCTTCTGTGCTCAGTGGATTGCCACTTATATGGTAGCTAGGGGTAACCTTGTTTTTCCCGAAGGGTATGACTATGCATTTCTTGGCGTTTAACTTTAGGCCATGGCTCTGGCACCAGTTATCCGTTTCTGTGAGGCCCTTCTGAAGGATATCTGTATCAGATGTGTTTTCGACTATGGCGCCTAGTTTGCAGTCATCTGCAAACTTTGTCAGCCATAACCCTCCTATGTTTGCTTGTACTTCGGAAAAGTAGATGCCGAACTGGAGTGGACCCAGGACTGAGCCCTGTGGGACACCACTTGTGACAGGCTTTGAGTCTGACATGGCTCCAGCAACTCTGACCCTGTGGGTTCTGTCACTTAGCCAGTTTGCAACCCATCTTGTGATGTATGGGTTTACATTCAAGCTGATGAGTTTTTCAATGATACCTGAGTGGGGTATTGTGTCGAAGGCCTTTGCCAGGTCAAGGTAGGCTGTATGGACTGCCTTTCCCTCATCAATGGCCTTGGTGACTGTTTCGAAAAAGTCAACCAAGTTTAAAAGGCATGATCTGCCTTTGACAAAGCCAAACTCAGTTGGATCCAAAGTCTGTAAGTTCCCTATGTCTTTATTTATGAGTTCCATTATGATCCTCTCCATGGCTTTGCAGATAAGGCTTGTCAAGCTAATGGGATGGTAATTTCCAGGGTCGGTGGAGGCACCGCCCTTGTGAAGTGGGACCACAGTCGCCGTGCGCCACTCCTTGGGTATGTATCCTGAGGTGAGGCTAAGATTAAACAGCTGTCCTAACTGCGGGTTTAATTCCTCATTGAGTTCATGGAGCACACAGCCGGGGACACCATCCGGTCCCATGGATGCTGTGTTTTTTGCCTTGGAGAGAGCAGTTTTCACCTGGGCATTGGAGATGTTTGGGGGGCTACAATCCTCTGGTATAGATATCTCTCCTTTTGCGGGGGAGGGGGGAGAGAAGTTTGTACTGAACCTGTCAGCCAGTATGTTGACAATGTGTGTAGGTTCAGTAATCTTCACATCATTTTGAACGAATTCTGAGCATATCTGGGAGTTTCCTCCTAGGTTTCTAACATAGCCAAAGAAGGCCTTATGATTGTCTTTTGAGTCCTTGGTGATTTTTCTCTCAAAATTTGCCTTGGATGATTTTATGAGAGCTCTTAGTTTTTTACTTATAATGATCAAGGGTGTCTTACCTTTCAAGGATTTTGCTCTATCTTGTAGTAGCTTCCTCCTTTTGTTGTAGAGCTTGTTTATGGCTGGGGTCCACCAGACTGGATGCTTGCCTTTGGTACAAAGAGTCTTAGTTTTGTTTGGGATTGCCTGATCCATGCAGTCCTGTAGGTGCTGGTAGAAGGCATTTGTAAGTGATTCAGTGGTTTGAGTAATGTTTACCACTGGCTCAGGGGCCTTAAAGGAGACCACACTAGTTTTTAGAAGTGTGAAGTCGGCTTTTGAGAAGTTTTTCACTGTGGTCTTTTTTATTTCAGGTGGGGGCGGGATAAGGACCTCCAGCGAGATTAGTTTATGATCTGATCTCACCAGTGAGGGGTATACTTCTGGTGTTGAACATTGTGATCCCATGTTCGTGATGATGAGATCAAGTATGTTTTCTCCTCTTGTGGGGATGGTGACTAGTTGTTCCATGGCATTTGAGTTTATGAACTCCAGGAACCTTTGGGTTAGAGTGTTTGGGCTTGAGTAGTGTTCCCAGTCTATATTAGGGTAGTTGAAGTCACCTAGTATGATGGTGTTTGGAGATACATTTATCCCCTCCAGTGTTTTCAGGAAGGCCATGTGAGGTTCCTGGGTTTGAGAGGGTGGCCTGTAACATGCTACAAATTGCAGAGCAGTCTTGCCTACGGTTAATTGCACCTGGATGGTCTCCGATGCATCGTGCGTTGCCACCAACCTTAGTAGGATATTGTTTGTTACTTCCTTGTATACTATCAGTTTCTGTGGACTCGGAACTAAAAACGACCTCACCCACGGATATATTAGAATCACTACTATAACTTTGTGTGTCCATTTTAAAAATCCCACCAATTTGATCAATATCATCCAATAAACTATTCTCAGATCTTAATATCTTCTTTTGTACAACTTTGGGGCGGGGTAAAATCTTCCCCCCTGAAAATTTGTATCATCCTCATGTCTTCTCATTCCATTTCGGCCCATATCATCCCTATCAAAATCAGAAAAAGTGTTTACATAAGTCGCTTTGTCATGCGGCCAAACATATGCTCTGTGACTCTTATATGAGTCCAAATCCCTTTCTATTTTTCTATTTTTCCTACTATATGTCACAGAGGCCTTATATTCAGCAGTTTGGAACTGTTTGTGGTATAAATCATACCATTGTTCAAAATTTCCATCCTGAATTATCTCTTCATTTAATTTCTCGATTTCATTAGTAATAACAGATATTTTCTCATCATTATATTTCATCAATTTCTTCATATATGTATATCCAAATTCATCAAACATACTGTTGAAATCTTTAATAATAGCACTACTATATTCTAGCCCCAAAGGTAATTTGAAAAAACGTAAGCCTTTGGGTACTACCTGTAAATTAATACACTGTTCTAAATAAGCATTATGTATTTTAATGCTTTTAATATAAAACAATTTCTTTCCAAGAGCATATATTTTCTGTTTAATAATTCCACCAGCCGTACTATGGCTTGTCCTATTGTGTACATCATTGTGTTCAACATGTTTAAAAACAAAATCATTTTTTAAAAAAGTTTCAATATCATCATAATTATAACATTTGTTTGATTCAGTCAACAAGCGCCCTTTTTTACACTGTACATTCAGTTTGTCGTAAGGGCTAGATATAACTTCCTTACTAACAGTACCTTTGTATGTATCATTTCGTTTAGCCATGGAAGAATAGGTTTTTACCATCTCTCGATGTTTTGGTCTCGCTCCTAGTCTCTGTGTTTCATCATCAAGATGAAATAAACTAAAGTCAAAAGTACAGTCAGCTTCTAGCGATATATTCAAATTATTTTCTTTCGAAACATGCCTTGTTCCCTGGCGCTGTGAAACGCCATCCAAATCAGTGCCCAGAACAGTTTGTGGTTGTCCGTTAGGGATGTCATCCGAACTGCTGTAGTTTGGCACAAGTTTGCCATCAGCTACTAGATTTGAATTGGTAGGTAACGAATTATCTCGTGAATGTAAGCCAGCACACTCTGGATCTTACCCCTACTTGACAGTGTCCGTCAATTTACTTACGAGGTCTAATAACTTGCTAACATCCGCTTGCAAAGAGGTTACCTCCGCCCTTAAGGAAATCAGCTCCTCCTTGTCCGATAAAGCCGGTGGTTGATGTCCTTCAAGGATGCATCTGCAGTCTTTACAAATGGGTTGTCCTGTCGTCAGGCAGCCCTTCGGTCGGCCGGATTCCAAAGTCTGGGTCTGGTTTCGGCTGGTGTCGCTCTTCACCCGACGTCACTGCGGCAGTTATTCGGGTATAAAGGCATCAGTCGACACCATTTTCCTCAGTCTTTCTTGCCGCGTGGCGCCCGAAGCAGAAGCTGTTCGCAAGTGCCGGTCGGTCAGATCCAGAGATTACTACTACCAAATACTACTTCGAAGACTTCTATAAAGCTAAGTACCCCGTTGGGGACTCTTTCTTGCCTCAGCCGATGTCAGAGAAAGTTAATAACTGTTTATCTTGTGGGAAACAAATACCTCATAAAGATTTCCACTCCTATTGCATACATTGTTTAGGCCCAGACCACGACGTAGCAGCTTGTCTAGCCTGTGCTTCTTTTAACCGACGGATGCTTAGACGTCGGTCGGACTTTGCTGAGCAGATTTTCGGCTCCGATTTTGCCTACATTATGCCGTCGGATCCTCCGACTACGCAAATAACCAAAAAACGCAAAGAAAAGGACCGACACTCGCGGTCCGCGGTTTCGGCCGAAACCGCGGTTAAGCAAACCACGAGTGTCTCGGTTTCGGCCGAAACCGAGCAAGCGGTTCTTTCTTCAGCCGATAACTTGCCTTCTACCGAGGCCTCTTCTAACCTGGTAGAAACGGCTTCTGAAATCCAACCTTCTGTTGCGGTTTCACAGGATTTATCAGACACCATTCCCCTGGATATCTCTACCCCTGCACGTGGAGCTGCTAGGCCTCCTCCAGCCATGTCTATTAAGGCCTTTGCCAGGGCTAAAGCAGCCAAAGCATCAAAACCTGTGCCTGCCAAGCCCCTCTCTCAGGCCCAGCTCCAGCTCCCATATGCTTTCTTTGGCTGAGGATCTCATCTCTTTAATTCGTGGAGCCCAGCCTCATCCAGACAGGGCCTCTCTTCCTCCTCCAGAAAAGAGGCCTAGAGCAGAGCCCCTGAGCCAGTATCCACAGATGATTCCTCTGATGACTCAGAACATACAGACCCTCCTGAGGCTTTTTATTCTCCTTACGAAGACTCTGATGCTGAGGAGTCCATCCCTTCAGCCTCTCCTCCTGAGGAATTTTCCTTTGGGGAAACCTTGCATGCTATGAGGGAACAATTTCAGTGGCAGGGCCAAGATTTCTCAGACTCTAGAAAAAGGCTTAGGACCTTTCTACATTTGCCACAGCATAGGCCTTTAGCTATACCTCCAGTTCTCCCTGTTGTTGATGATGCATTTAATGATGCTTGCACTGCTCCTGATTCTTTACCTCCGGCTCCTGCTAAGCCCGATATGTACTACAGGGTCCCGGACACTCATCACCACTTATATAAGGCTCCTTTTGCGGATCCAGAGACTATCTCCCAGGGTCCTAAAGCTGTAGCAGCTACTTCTTCTAAAACCCCTCCCTCTGAAAGGGAATCCAGGTCCTTAGAGAGATGGGGTAAAAAAGTTTACACCTCTGCTACTTTGTCAGCTAGAGCTTTGAACTGCCAATTTCATATGCTTCAATATCAAGAGTTTATGCTTGACCAGTTGACTAAAAAGCTGTCCTCTGAAGAATCTTTAGATAAAAAGTATGTTCAAGAAATGGTACATAATATACAGCAAGTTAGTAACCATTCTTTAAAATGTGGCTATGATGCACTGGAGGCTTCCTTTAGATCAGCCATGACTGGCACAGTTATCAGGAGGCATGCATGGTTGAAAGAACAGGCATTACCAGAACACGCCAAATCTAAGCTTTTGGATGCACCTATGGACAAGGTCAATTTATTTGGTTCCCCTGCACAGCAGGTACTAAAAAAGATGGAAGAGAAAGCAAAATCTGTACAAACAGTGAAAGATTTCTTACAAGTTCAACCTCCAAGGTTTAGCAGGAACTGGCCCTCCAAGAATTGGTCCTTTCCGGACTCCTCTAAGGCACAAAGAGGCAGGAATAGGCATTCTAGAGGCAGAAACCAATCCAGGGTGCTTACAGGGGTCGCCAGTGGCAGGGTAACAACCAATGAGGCACGGATACAGCCACCACCACTACAACAACTCAATCACAGTGACTTGGCGGTGGCACCACCTACCAGGGAACAACTAGAAGCACCCTTAGGCGGAAAGCTAACCTTATTTTCAAGAAACTGGCACTGCATTACAAGAGAAAAATGGATTTTGCAAACTATAGTCCATGGTTACAGGTTCCATTTCCATACTCTACCAGGAAAGAGAGGAATGCCAAGCCTTCCACCTACTCAAAGGACAGAAGCTCTAAAACAAATATCTCAATTATTAAGAATGAGAGCTGTGGAAAAGGTACCATCTATGGAGCAAGGGAAGGGATTTTACTCCAGACTCTTCCTGGTACCAAGAAAAGAAAACAAATGGAGGCCTATTCTAGACCTGTCCGCTTTAAACACATTCCTCATTGTTCCAAAATTCAAAATGCTGACCTTACAGCAGCTTCTTCCCATGCTGGGCAAGGAGTCTTGGCTGGTAACTCTAGATCTCAAGGAGGCATACCTGCACGTCCCCATAAGACCAATTTGCAGAAGATACCTCAGATTTCTTGCAGGATCAGAGCATTATCAATTCTCAGCATTGCCCTTTGGCTTATCTACTGCGCCCAGAGTGTTCACGAAACGCCTGGCATCAGTAATCGCTCATTGCAGACTTCAGGGATTCAAATCTATCCCTACCTGGACGACTGCCTGATACAAGCGGACAACAAAACAAACTAACAGAAGACTTACAAAGAGTCATCTACCTGCTGCAAGCCCTGGGATATACAGTCAATACAAAAAAGTCAAGGCTGATTCCATCCCAAAGAATAACTTTTCTGGGTGCAGAACTGGACACATCAAAACAAATAGCATTTCTAACTGCAGAAAAGAAAGAGCAACTTCCTCTCTACTTCTTGGCTTTAACAAAGCAGAACCATCTAACTGCAAGAAAAGTGCTACAAGCTCTAGGCTTCATGGCATCCTGCATAATACTGGTCCCTCATGCCAGGCTGCATATGAGAAAGCTACAGTGGTACCTAAAGAATTTGTGGTCCCAGCACAAGCACAGCCTAGAAACCAAAATTCCAATGATCCCATGCCTGAAGCAAGAGTTCCTATGGTGGGCTCAGGCCTGCCAATCAAACACAGGATTGCCCTTCTGCAAAAGTCAACCAAGACAAACCATCACAACGATGCCTCAGACCTCGGTTGGGGGGCACACATGATGGACAAGTGCATTCAAGGCCTATGGACTCAAGACCAGCTGCATCTGCACATAAATCTAAAAGAAATGATGGCAGTAAAATTGGCAATCCAGGCATTCAGACCTTTTTCTCCAAGAAGGCCAGTTGATGATAAGGACAGACAACACCACAGTTATGTGGTACATCAACAAACAGGGAGGCACACACTCATACCCTCTATGCCGGCTGGCACTGGACCTATGGGATGTGGCTCTGAGCTACAACATTCATTTACAGGCAATTTATGTACCAGGGAAGGAGAACATTCTAGCAGACATATTAAGCAGAACTACAACAGATGCCCACGAATGGATGCTGCATCCGGACATCTTCAAAACCATCACAAGAGAATGGGGATTACCACAAATAGACTTGTTTGCATCCCCATTCAATCACCAGTTGAAGAAATTCTGCACAAGGACTTACCACCCACTTGCTTGGAAGGTGGACTCCCTATCTTTCAGTTGGAAAAACCTGACAGCATACGCATTCCCACCACTTCCTTTGATGCACAAGGTGCTTCTGAAGATCAAAGAGGAGCGTCCGAGGATCATTCTGATAGCCCCAGACTGGCCAAGACAACATTGGTATCCACTGCTGAGGAGCATGTCCTGGGAACAAATATGGACACTGCCCCTGATCCCATTACTGCTAACACAGAACAACTACAACATCCTGCATCCAAACCTAAAAACTCTGCAGCTAACTGCCTGGAACATTACATAACAGCAATTAACCCAATTTTATCCCAAAGGGTTAAAGACATAATCATGGAGGCTCGTAGACCTTCAACAAGAAAGAATTATGCAGCAAAATGGAAAAGATATCTCATCTGGAGTACTGCAAAGGGGCAAGATGTGACACTGGTGAACATAGCCAACATCCTGGAGTACTTGGCGGAGCTCTTCCATACAGGCCTGTCCTATTCTTCCATCAAGATACATGCATCAGCTATTTCAGCAGAGTACAGCTTGGATCCTCCTGTCTTCTCGCATCCTCTGCTCAGACAGTTTCTGAGAGGAATTAAAAATGTAAAACCTCCCAGGAAACCTCCATTGCCAGCATGGGACTTAACTTTGTGCTAGAAAAACTGACTCTTCCTCCTTTCGAACCAGCAGCAACAGCAGAATTACAATACTTATCCTGGAAGACTGCTTTCCTGCTGGCAATAACTTCAGCAAGAAGGGTCTCTGAACTACAGGCATTAATGGCAGTGCAACCCTTCCTGATCTTCCATCAAGATAGAGTGTCCATGAGAACAAATCCTACATTTATGCCTAAGGTGGTATCCAGAGTCTCTTTAAATCAGGCTATCCACCTTCCTACATTCTTCCCCAACCCACAGAACAGGGAGAAAGGCTCTTACATACCTTGGATGTACACAGACAATTACGCTACTACCTGGACAGGACAAAACAATAGAAAAACTGACCAGCTTCTGGTAGCATATGCAACAGGAAAGGAAGGAAAACCAATTTCTAAACAGACAATCTCCAAATGGATAGGAAATTGCATTAGATTTTGTTACTCCTACCATGGAAAGAAAACTCCAGAGAACATCAGGCCTCACTCCACAAGGGCTACTGCCACTACCACAGCTTTCTTACGAGGAGTGGCTACCAAGGACATTATAGAGGCTGCTACTTGGACCTCCGTGCATACATTTGCCAAGCATTATAACTTACCTCTATACTCTAGATCCCGTGCTGGTTTTGCCACTGCTGTTTTGCAAGGGATCCTAACTACACCATAATATCTTCTCATTTCCTCCTCCCCTAGTTTAGCTATGGTATTCTACCCATTTGTAAGACTGCAGATGCATCCTTGAAGGACATAGTACAGTTTTGTACCTACCATAAATGTAGATGTCCGAGAGGAATGCATCTGCAGTCAGGATTACCCACCCTCCTTCCCCTCTGAGGTACTCCTAGGGTATTTGCCAATCTTCAGCTAGCTTGGGGGGGATCTATTATGGTGTATTTGTTTGTATATATGTACATACATGCTTATTTTGTGTGTTTGCTCTCTACTGTTTGGAAACTTTGACATTTATCCAAATTTAGCCATCCAAGAGGGCACCTGGCATCTGGGGCAAGAAACACTGAGGAAAATGGCGTCGGCTGATGCCTTTATACCCGAATAACTGCCGCAGTGACGTCGGGTGAAGAGCGACACCAGCCGAAGCCAGACCCAGACTTTGGAATCCGGCCGACCGAAGGGCTGCCTGACGACAGGACAACCCATTTGTAAAGACTGCAGATGCATTCTGCTACTTTGTCAGCTAGAGCTTTGAACTGCCAATTTCATATGCTTCAATATCAAGAGTTTATGCTTGACCAGTTGACTAAAAAGCTGTCCTCTGAAGAATCTTTAGATAAAAAGTATGTTCAAGAAATGGTACATAATATACAGCAAGTTAGTAACCATTCTTTAAAATGTGGCTATGATGCACTGGAGGCTTCCTTTAGATCAGCCATGACTGGCACAGTTATCAGGAGGCATGCATGGTTGAAAGAACAGGCATTACCAGAACACGTCAAATCTAAGCTTTTGGATGCACCTATGGACAAGGTCAATTTATTTGGTTCCCCTGCACAGCAGGTACTAAAAAAGATGGAAGAGAAAGCAAAATCTGTACAAACAGTGAAAGATTTCTTACAAGTTCAACCTCCAAGGTTTAGCAGGAACTGGCCCTCCAAGAATTGGTCCTTTCCGGACTCCTCTAAGGCACAAAGAGGCAGGAATAGGCATTCTAGAGGCAGAAACCAATCCAGGGGTGCTTACAGGGGTCGCCAGTGGCAGGGTAACAACCAATGAGGCACGGATACAGCCACCACCACTACAACAACTCAATCACAGTGACTTGGCGGTGGCACCGCCTACCAGGGAACAACTAGAAGCACCCTTAGGCGGAAAGCTAACCTTATTTTCAAGAAACTGGCACTGCATTACAAGAGAAAAATGGATTTTGCAAACTATAGTCCATGGTTACAGGTTCCATTTCCATACTCTACCAGGAAAGAGAGGAATGCCAAGCCTTCCACCTACTCAAAGGACAGAAGCTCTAAAACAAATATCTCAATTATTAAGAATGAGAGCTGTGGAAAAGGTACCATCTATGGAGCAAGGAAGGATTTTACTCCAGACTCTTCCTGGTACCAAGAAAAGAAAACAAATGGAGGCCTATTCTAGACCTGTCCGCTTTAAACACATTCCTCATTGTTCCAAAATTCAAAATGCTGACCTTACAGCAGCTTCTTCCCATGCTGGGCAAGGAGTCTTGGCTGGTAACTCTAGATCTCAAGGAGGCATACCTGCACGTCCCCATAAGACCAATTTGCAGAAGATACCTCAGATTTCTTGCAGGATCAGAGCATTATCAATTCTCAGCATTGCCCTTTGGCTTATCTACTGCGCCCAGAGTGTTCACGAAACGCCTGGCATCAGTAATCGCTCATTGCAGACTTCAGGGGATTCAAATCTATCCCTACCTGGACGACTGCCTGATACAAGCGGACAACAAAAACAAACTAACAGAAGACTTACAAAGAGTCATCTACCTGCTGCAAGCCCTGGGATATACAGTCAATACAAAAAAGTCAAGGCTGATTCCATCCCAAAGAATAACTTTTCTGGGTGCAGAACTGGACACATCAAAACAAATAGCATTTCTAACTGCAGAAAAGAAAGAGCAACTTCCTCTCTACTTCTTGGCTTTAACAAAGCAGAACCATCTAACTGCAAGAAAAGTGCTACAAGCTCTAGGCTTCATGGCATCCTGCATAATACTGGTCCCTCATGCCAGGCTGCATATGAGAAAGCTACAGTGGTACCTAAAGAATTTGTGGTCCCAGCACAAGCACAGCCTAGAAACCAAAATTCCAATGATCCCATGCCTGAAGCAAGAGTTCCTATGGTGGGCTCAGGCCTGCCAATCAAACACAGGATTGCCCTTCTGCAAAAGTCAACCAAGACAAACCATCACAACGATGCCTCAGACCTCGGTTGGGGGGCACACATGATGGACAAGTGCATTCAAGGCCTATGGACTCAAGACCAGCTGCATCTGCACATAAATCTAAAAGAAATGATGGCAGTAAAATTGGCAATCCAGGCATTCAGACCTTTTCTCCAAGAAGGCCAGTTGATGATAAGGACAGACAACACCACAGTTATGTGGTACATCAACAAACAGGGAGGCACACACTCATACCCTCTATGCCGGCTGGCACTGGACCTATGGGATGTGGCTCTGAGCTACAACATTCATTTACAGGCAATTTATGTACCAGGGAAGGAGAACATTCTAGCAGACATATTAAGCAGAACTACAACAGATGCCCACGAATGGATGCTGCATCCGGACATCTTCAAAACCATCACAAGAGAATGGGGATTACCACAAATAGACTTGTTTGCATCCCCATTCAATCACCAGTTGAAGAAATTCTGCACAAGGACTTACCACCCACTTGCTTGGAAGGTGGACTCCCTATCTTTCAGTTGGAAAAACCTGACAGCATACGCATTCCCACCACTTCCTTTGATGCACAAGGTGCTTCTGAAGATCAAAGAGGAGCGTCCGAGGATCATTCTGATAGCCTCAGACTGGCCAAGACAACATTGGTATCCACTGCTGAGGAGCATGTCCCGGGAACAAATATGGACACTGCCCCTGATCCCATTACTGCTAACACAGAACAACTACAACATCCTGCATCCAAACCTAAAAACTCTGCAGCTAACTGCCTGGAACATTACATAACAGCAATTAACCCAATTTTATCCCAAAGGGTTAAAGACATAATCATGGAGGCTCGTAGACCTTCAACAAGAAAGAATTATGCAGCAAAATGGAAAAGATATCTCATCTGGAGTACTGCAAAGGCAAGATGTGACACTGGTGAACATAGCCAACATCCCGGAGTACTTGGCGGAGCTCTTCCATACAGGCCTGTCCTATTCTTCCATCAAGATACATGCATCAGCTATTTCAGCAGAGTACAGCTTGGATCCTCCTGTCTTCTCGCATCCTCTGCTCAGACAGTTTCTGAGAGGAATTAAAAATGTAAAACCTCCCAGGAAACCTCCATTGCCAGCATGGGACTTAACTTTGTGCTAGAAAAACTGACTCTTCCTCCTTTCGAACCAGCAGCAACAGCAGAATTACAATACTTATCCTGGAAGACTGCTTTCCTGCTGGCAATAACTTCAGCAAGAAGGGTCTCTGAACTACAGGCATTAATGGCAGTGCAACCCTTCCTGATCTTCCATCAAGATAGAGTGTCCATGAGAACAAATCCTACATTTATGCCTAAGGTGGTATCCAGAGTCTCTTTAAATCAGGCTATCCACCTTCCTACATTCTTCCCCAACCCACACAACAGGGAGAAAGGCTCTTACATACCTTGGATGTACACAGACAATTACGCTACTACCTGGACAGGACAAAAACAATAGAAAACTGACCAGCTTCTGGTAGCATATGCAACAGGAAAGGAAGGAAAACCAATTTCTAAACAGACAATCTCCAAATGGATAGGAAATTGCATTAGATTTTGTTACTCCTACCATGGAAAGAAAACTCCAGAGAACATCAGGCCTCACTCCACAAGGGCTACTGCCACTACCACAGCTTTCTTACGAGGAGTGGCTACCAAGGACATTATAGAGGCTGCTACTTGGACCTCCGTGCATACATTTGCCAAGCATTATAACTTACCTCTATACTCTAGATCCCGTGCTGGTTTTGCCACTGCTGTTTTGCAAGGGATCCTAACTACACCATAATATCTTCTCATTTCCTCCTCCCTAGTTTAGCTATGGTATTCTACCCATTTAAAGACTGCAGATGCATCCTTGAAGGACATAGTACAGTTTTGTACCTACCATAAATGTAGATGTCCGAGAGGAATGCATCTGCAGTCAGGATTACCCACCCTCCTTCCCCTCTGAGGTACTCCTAGGTATTTGCGAATCTTCAGCTAGCTTGGGGGGGATCTATTATGGTGTATTTGTTTGTATATATGTACATACATGCTTATTTTGTGTGTTTGCTCTCTACTGTTTGGAAACTTTGACATTTATCCAAATTTAGCCATCCAAGAGGGCACCTGGCATCTGGGGCAAGAAACACTGAGGAAACGCCGGCTGATGCCTTTATACCGAATAACTGCCGCAGTGACGCCGGGTGAAGAGCGACACCAGCGAAGCCAGACCCAGACTTTGGAATCCGGCCGATCAAGGGCTGCCTGACGACAGGACAACCCATTTGTAAAGACTGCAGATGCATTCCTCTCAGACATCTACATTTATGGTAGGTACAAAACTGTACTTTCGGGATGTCAGCTCTTCCATACAGGCCTGTCCTATTCTTCCATCAAGATACATGCATCAGCTATTTCAGCAGAGTACAGCTTGGATCCTCCTGTCTTCTCGCATCCTCTGCTCAGACAGTTTCTGAGAGGAATTAAAATGTAAAACCTCCCAGGAAACCTCCATTGCCAGCATGGGACTTGAACTTTGTGCTAGAAAACTGACTCTTCCTCCTTTCGAACCAGCAGCAACAGCAGAATTACAATACTTATCCTGGAAGACTGCTTTCCTGCTGGCAATAACTTCAGCAAGAAGGGTCTCTGAACTACAGGCATTAATGGCAGTGCAACCTTCCTGATCTTCCATCAAGATAGAGTGTCCATGAGAACAAATCCTACATTTATGCCTAAGGTGGTATCCAGAGTCTCTTTAAATCAGGCTATCCACCTTCCTACATTCTTCCCCAACCCACAGAACAGGGAGAAAGGCTCTTACATACCTTGGATGTACACAGACAATTACGCTACTACCTGGACAGGACAAAAACAATAGAAAAACTGACCAGCTTCTGGTAGCATATGCAACAGGAAAGGAAGGAAAACCAATTTCTAAACAGACAATCTCCAAATGGATAGGAAATTGCATTAGATTTTGTTACTCCTACCATGGAAAGAAAACTCCAGAGAACATCAGGCCTCACTCCACAAGGGCTACTGCCACTACCACAGCTTTCACGAGGAGTGGCTACCAAGGACATTATAGAGGCTGCTACTTGGACCTCCGTGCATACATTTGCCAAGCATTATAACTTACCTCTATACTCTAGATCCCGTGCTGGTTTTGCCACTGCTGTTTTGCAAGGGATCCTAACTACACCATAATATCTTCTCATTTCCTCCTCCCCTAGTTTAGCTATGGTATTCTACCCATTTGTAAAGACTGCAGATGCATCCTTGAAGGACATAGTACAGTTTTGTACCTACCATAAATGTAGATGTCCGAGAGGAATGCATCTGCAGTCAGGATTACCCACCCTCCTTCCCCTCTGAGGTACTCCTAGGGTATTTGCCAATCTTCAGCTAGCTTGGGAGGGATCTATTATGGTGTATTTGTTTGTATATATGTACATACATGCTTATTTTGTGTGTTTGCTCTCTACTGTTTGGAAACTTTGACATTTATCCAAATTTAGCCATCCAAGAGGGCACCTGGCATCTGGGGCAAGAAACACTGAGGAAAATGGCGTCGGCTGATGCCTTTATACCTGAATAACTGCCGCAGTGACGTCGGGTGAAGAGCGACACCAGCCGAAGCCAGACCCAGACTTTGGAATCCGGCCGACCGAAGGGCTGCCTGACGACAGGACAACCCATTTGTAAAGACTGCAGATGCATTCCTCTCAGACATCTACATTTATGGTAGGTACAAAACTGTACTTTCCGGGATGTCAGCCATCAGGATCCAAAGCACAATGCACTACATGTACCGAAGTGTGAAACTGCCAAATAACCAAACCTGTGGTTGAATCCAGAATAACCACTGTTCGAACAGAAGGACTTGAAAAGCAATAAATTTTAATGTTGAATACACGGAGCTCCACAATGACAACAGAGAGTAACAATCAGGTTAAGCGCTTTCATCTGCTAGTAGGCAGACTACTTCAGAACCAATACAAAATACCATTAAAAGCCTCCCTTTTAAAGCAAATTTGGTGCCAAAAATCAAAATTAGTATATACATTTAAAGTCATATTAACTATGAATTTATACGTACCATAAACACTAACTACAATAAATATTAATGAATGTCAGTATGCATATATCAAAGTAAAAGATGTGCTTGTGAAATAAACTTTAGTTTAAGTTTTTAAAAATGTGTTTAAAGGACAATGTATACGTGCAGCGCGTATGTCATCCAGTAAAGTGATTATGGAAAAGGAACTGGAGAATATATACAACATGTTTATAAATAGAGGATATCCGAAACATATGTTAAATCAAATTGTTACATATGTTAAAAAAGAATGGGGTCACAAGTACCCACCTTTGCTGGGAAAATTATTTACCACCCTTAAAAAAGATGATTATAGTAATAGGAATGTTTGTGTGATTATGTTGAGTCCTTATATCAATCTTGTTAAAGAAATTTTACATAAACATTGGAATCTTTTAACTATATCGGATGAAGTCAGTGGAGCAGTGGGAAATTACCCAAAATGTGTTTTTAAAACATCTTCTAATATAAAAAATATGTTAGAGAATTTTAAGGGTGTTAAGAAGGTGGAGAATAGTAACAAAGGAACAATAAAATGTGGCACATGTAACCAATGTAAATATATAAATGATGAGAAGATCATAAGGTTAAATAATACGACTAAGACCTATCTGCATAGTTTGACAGGCAATTGTAATACCACTAGAGTCGTATATGTAGCCATTTGTACTCTTTGCAATGCATATTACATTGGTAAGACTGAAAGAAAGTTCAAAACAAGAATTTATGAACATTTGTATAAAATTAAAAAGAAAGATATAAATAATGCCTTAAGTAAACACATTTTAGAAAGAGGGCAAGAACACTCCTTTGTTTTTAGTATTATTGATCACATCGACTCCACAGCATGTGGAGGAAACTGGAAAAATTTTTTGGCCTTGTTAGAAAGTAAGTGGCAAATCCTTTGTGATGCCACTACGTGCCCTGGATTAAATGATTACATTAGCATAAAACCATTTTTATTATTAGATTAATTTAATTGCACCAATTTTATCACTGTTTTTATTACATTTTTATTACATCATTACACATTTATATATGGATTAGATAGTATTCTCTATTTTTTGTAAGTTGACTTCACATAGGTTTTGTTCTTAGAGTATATATGTTTTTATTTTTATTTGTTTAACATACATATTTTATTTAATTTATTTAATATATTTAATATTTATGTACTCTATATGTTAATACATTTATTACATATTTATTACATAATCATTTATATTATTTAGCATACTTATATTTCATCCATTCCATGTTCTCAATATTTTATAGATATATAGTTTTAACATGTGGGTATGTGAATTTTTGCCCATGATAATTTCCATATATTGTATATTGTTTTTATTATAAATTACATTTTTTATATTCCATTAGCATATTTTTATATTATTTTTTATATTCCATAAGTATATTTTCTATATTTCACAAGCACATGTTTTACTTCGATATATGCATACTGACATTCATCAATATTTATTATAGTGTTTATGGTACGTATAAATTCATAGTTAATATGACTTTAAATGTATATACTAATTTTGATTTTTGGCGCCAAATTTGCTTTAAAAGGGAGGCTTTTAATGGTATTTTGTATTGGTTCTGAAGAAGTCTGTCTACTAGCAGATGAAAGCGCTTAACCTGATTGTTACTCTCTGTTGTCATTGTGGAGCTCTGTGTATTCAACATTAATATTTATTGCTTTTCAAGTCGTCCTGTTCGAGCAGTAGTTATTCTGGATTCAACCACAGGTTTGGTTATTTGGTAGTTTCACACTTCGGTACGTGTAGTTTTTGTCAGGTGTTAGGGTCCTTAAGAACCTTGTAGTGTCAGAAATCCTTGTGACTGGAAAACAGCTCATTGTAACTCTCTCCTTGTAAGGCCTTGTGAGTAACAGATATTGTGCCATACAATAGAGTCATCTATCACTAAACCTTGTCTGTTGGTGGTGTAGTTCAAGTTTATAGAGCTGGAGAGCTTTTACTCAGGGTAGCACCTTATGGTATGTATGCCTGAGTTGCAGGAGTGATTTTTGTTGATACTTAATATTCTTATTTATAGGAGGTCTTGGGAATGATTTTTTTACAGCTTCAGCATAAGACATTTTGACATGTTTAGTGAAGTGTTGTGATGGAGGTGTACAGAGCTCACAGAACAAGTTTTTAGGTAAGATAGAAGCCTTCAGATTAATAAGTTATTATTGTTGAAAATAAGTTCAGTGTCTATGAGCATAATAGCAGTAGCACACTGTCTTAAGAAACCTACTGCTAAAAGGCTGGCAACAGAAATGAAACTAGCAGACTGACCTTCAAAGGCTCATAGGTAATTACAAGGCTAATGACACAAGAACCTTTACAAGCGTAGCCGATAATACCCAGGATATAACAATATTATATTTTAATTCCCCAGATATGTAATGGGGTAGTATCGGGGCAGTGGGTCTTTGGGTGTTATAGCTCTGAGTCATTTTACAGACTGCTTCTGTCCATAAGGGACATGGGCAATATCCTGGATGTGAATTTATGGCTCCTCATCCATTTATCCAAATTCTTTTTGAAGAGAGTGAGGTACAAGCATTGTTTTATGAAGATGGTAAGTTTATTCTGTAGACAAGGTAGCTTTTGGGACAAGAATCTGTCTCTCCCACAAGTTATGTTAAGGCACAAATAAGGTTCAGGTCCATGGAATGCATAACCTTCAAATAATTTTTCTTGCGAATATGTAACATTTTCATCAGAGCTGGATCAGAGAATACCTTGTAGGTCAGGCATAAGTCACCTCTCAGTAAACGATATGAGAAGGAATAAAGGCATAGAACCTTTAGTTTGTCTGCATAAGACATGTCTTACTCTTTGTAGTTTTTTAGTGAGGAACCTCTGGGGCCACTGAAATTGGTGTAAGTGCCTGGTTAGGTACATGAAGAAGGGAGCATTGTACTCGACCTGATGAGGGCAGAGTACAATGGCACTATGACTTCCTTTGACCTTGATGCCATGCCTTTACCAACAAGTTGAGCCACACAGAAGGATTTCCTCACTACTGTAGCTGCCTGGTGATCAAAGTTTAGGTTACTATCTATCTGTGTTCCTAGGTCCCTCATCATTGGGTCTACATTTAGGGGTGTGCTATTAATATTATAGTTTGAGGGATATCTGATTTACTGAAGGGTATGATTATGTATTTTTTAGCACTTAGTCTTAGACCATGGCTTTGGCACCAGTCATTTGTCATTTTTAGCCCTGTTTGTAGGATGTCAACATTGTTTAGGAATTCGGTGATTGCTTCCAGCTTGTCAGTGAACTTGGTGAGCCAGAGGCTCCCAACACTGGCCTTCAGTTCAGAGAAAACTGAACCCTTTAGGACACTGATAGTAGCAGGTTGCTTACTGGAAGTAGAGTTGCCTATCCGGACAACATGTGTCCTATCAGTGAGCCAGTTTGCTATCCACCTGATGATGTAGGGATTTATACCTAACACAGTAAGTTTATTTATGATTCCCAAGTGGGAGATTGTGTTGAAAGCTTTGGCCAGGTTTAGATAAGTGGTACATACTGTTTTACCCTCATCCATGGCTCTGGTGGCTTTCTTGAAGAAGTCCACCAGACTGACTAGGCAAGACCTCCCTTTTATGTTACTATTGATCAAGTCCATGATAATTCCCTCCATGGCCTTGCAAATGAAACTAGTTAAGCTTATGGGTCTGTAGTTCCCTGGGTCAGTTGATGGACCACCCTTGTGCATAGGGATGACTGTTGCAGTCTTCCATTCCTCTGGGACAAAGCTCATCTGGAGACTGTGGTCAAACAAGGTTTCTAGTGGCCCTAATAGATTTTGTTTTAAGCTATTTAAGAAGCATCCTGGAATATTGTTTGGACCCATGGAAGCTGCATGTTTGGTTTTAGCAAGTGCAGTAAGGACCTCTTCTCTTGTAATGACTGGTAAGTAGATGGTTACAGGTATATCTTTGGGTGTGGTAGGAGATGATGGGGGAGGGGGAGTTTGAACTGACCTTGACTAGGAGGTTTGCTATAGTTTTAGGCTGTGTGCAAGTATTACCATTCATGATTAACTCAGCGCATTTCCCCTGAGGTTGCAAATATAATTAAAAAATCCCTTATGTTATCTTTCTCCTGGGAGGCTATCTTTGCTTCATAGTTTGTGTGGCAGATTTGCCAGCCCTCTCATTTGTTTGTTTAGACTGGTGAGTGTCTTTTTGCATTGTTTTGTCTGTTCCTTCTTGGCTTTGGAGAGGATTTATCCCCCTTTTTTTGAATAGGCTATTTATGCGAGGGGTCCACCAGTATGGTTTATTTTTGTCAGTAATTATAGGTTTGACTCAGACAGGTACTGCATCCTCTATGCAGCTATGAATGTGGTTGTACAGTGCTTTTCTATACAGCACAGAGTAGGTCTCAGTATCGTCCAAGTTTGGAGGGGCTTGGAAGTTTAATAAGCTGTCACTTAGGTTGAGGTAACTGGCTTTAGCAAAGTTTTCAACAGGTTTGTAGTTTGATGGGAGTTCTAGGTCAGTTTTAATATTAAAGGAGATCATTCTGGAGTCATATCTTATCAGGGAAGAGTTAATGTATGGGAGGGAGCAGCATCGTCTCCATGTTCATAAGTACCAGGTCTAGGATATTCGTACCTCTAGTTGGGGAACTAACTATTTGATGAGGGTGTTTGCATTGACAAAGTCCAAAAACCTCTGAGCAAGTGAATTGTGGGTCATATAAGTCTCCCAGTTTATGGAGGGATAGTTGAAGACACCCATAAGTTTTGTGTTAGGCTGAAAGTTAAGAGATTCCAGTAGGTTTAGGTAGGAGGTGTGGTTTTCCAGACTCGTGTTATGGGATCTCTAGCTATCAAGGATATGAAAGGGGGTTGCAACTATGGTTAGTTGGGCATAGACCAGCTTAAGAGAGTCATGTTGTTGGACCAGTCTAGTGGTGTACTTGTCCTTTATGAACACTGAGACATCTTCTCCCTTTGTTTTATCCTGAACTGAAAATGATCGAAATGTATAAAAGGCAATGTAGCCTTTGATAGCTGGGGTGCTCTCCATGGTTCTGAACCATGTTTCAGTGACTGCACATATATCTGCATTCTCAAGGGTGAGGAGTGCTTCCAGGGAGTGCAATTTTTTTTAATCTAAACTCCTAGAGTTCAGCAGCAGTAGCTTTAGGTGGCCGCGAATGATTTTTATTATGTTGGAGGGTTTAACAATTGGCACAACCTAAAAAAGGCACTATGGGGATAGATAAAGTTGTTGCCAGTATTGGAAAACCAAGTGGTGACAAGTTCAAAGCATCTCTGGCAAAGCATCATGGTTTATTGATCATGTCTCTTCAGGCTGACAGATATTGGATCCCCTTGTCATGACACCAAAAACTAAGCCAATTGTTGAATTCAGTCATTTTTGCTGGAACTGTGGATTAATCATTTGTGAAGGTAGGATGTTATGCAAGGCTAGAATCATACCCGCCCGGGTCACATATTCAGAGAACTCCATCACGTCTCTGTTCATATAGTCCAGTGAGGTACGTCTTAGGTCATTTACATCCACATGGACTATGACCATGTCATACTGGTACTTGTCATTTAAAGACTTAACTGCATGCATAATTTGGTGGATCCTGGCTCTAGACAGACAGCTCACTGTGATCTTATCCTTGTGTAGCCTGGTAAGAAGGACATTAGTATGTCTTAGAATGAAATCCCCAATAACTAGAATGTTTGGCTGTGTGGTATGTTGCCTTATGGGCTTGGAAATGGGGCTATTATGATTTTCAGAGTTATGTGTTGTGTGAGGTCCTGTCTTTTTTGAGTATGTGTGAGCCACTTAGAAATGCCTTTAAGAGGTCTTAAGAGGTTTGGGTAGATTACATGTGAGTACCTCTACATATGTGGGTCTGCTGCATGTGTTTGTTTCTTAGTGTTCGTAGTGAGTGTTTTGGGTGTAATGCTGACAACCTGGTTTACTTTTTTCATGTATACATGCATGCATGCATGTAAGAGCTTTGCCTCCAATAACACTGTGTATTTACATCTGTCACATACTTGTTTGCTCTAAAATTAAGTGGTTGTCAGTGAATATGAGGCAGTTACTACACTATTCAGGATGTCCATATCCACCAGATCAGAAACAGAGATGACAGGGAAGTGCCTATCTATTATACCAGATCCTTAGTAGATGAGATGGAGTAGGGGAGTGTCACTTAAAGGTCTACGTATGAGTGTTTAGTAGCATACTGTAGGATGACCTGCACTGGTGCTGCCATCTGTGGAAACCAGCAGTTATGAACAGTGGGTGACTATGGAGAGCATTTCCTATAGAGGATTTTAAACTGGAGAGGTTTGCATATATTCAAGGCATGGGGAACCATGTTTGTGCAATGTGCAAATGCAAGGCTTTTATATCAGCAGGATGAATGACATTTACACAATAAAGCCCTTAGGCCAATCAGATAAACACACAATCAGCATTCCATCAGCAGTTCCCAGTTCAGATGAGGTGAATCAGAGCTCTGCTTAAACCAGAGTGCAGAATAAAACCCTCTTAATGTAAAGCAAACTAGTTTTGAGCTGAAGTGCATTAACAAATCCTTTACAACAAAAAGCAAAACTCCTGCAGTATCAGGAATCCTTGGAAATAAGTTCAAAAACCCTAAGAAATGTTCCTAAATACAGAAAATGTGTGCAAATATAGGAAAACTTACACTAATACAGAAATCTTTGCAAAACTTGGAAATATTTTGGCAAACTCAGGAGAACTTTGGTAAACTTAGAACAGCTTTTGTAGTATCACAGGAGGTTAGGAAATATCAGGATAGTGTTAAAACAACCTAAGAGCAGTACAGTGAAAATAAAAAAAAAACAGATGGCATTTATTTAAATGCAGGCTGAAGAACAGTAATACAGTTAAACAAATCAATAAATGCAGCATAAAATTATTCAGTAGCACTGAGATAGAGCAAGTGGAAAAAATATATGTATATTAACTTTGTAGGTCTTTTCAAAGATTAATTAAAAAACAAGTAATCTCCGTGGTATCCCTGAAGTCTCAAAACAACCCACTAAAGTGAAGTGGGCCCAAAAACAAAACAGTGTAAGAAACTTCTCTGTGTGGAAGATTTTCAGTCCATATATTTCTAGTTAATCACTGTATATTAATCAGATCAGACAATAGTAGTAGAAGTAGCGAACGTAAACTTGTCTTAAGTCAAAACAAAACAAAATAAAAAGTAATAATAGAAAATATATAATTGTACAGCATTACTAAATATTTGAAAGTAATCCAAGCAAGGCAGTCTGTTTCCAGTCGAAAATCCTTTATTAAGTACACAGACAAGCGAACCAAGTAAAACAAAAATAGAGTAATAATTTCCTCACAAACTTTCTAAATATATATATACTTTTTATCAGGCATGGGAGTGGTTTATTGTGCTGTAAAACAAAGTGTTATTGGTACACATGATAAATTCACATCCCTTCCCCCATCAGTGTGACATTCGAGCTGGTCCTGCCCTATTTAGTAGCTGTCATAATAATATATAACCCTTATGTACTTTAAATAAAATTATATAATGATGTGGTACCTCTTATTTAACCAAATTGTTAAGTAGATTATTAAGTCTGTGATTTTATCCAAGACAATATACTACATGTCTGGAAATATATCAACCTTAGTTCATTTGGCAATCAAAAATATATATAAATATATACATTTACATTTTGCATGTAAAAAATCAATTTTGAAGAAGTCTAGAAGGACGAAAATGATCTTTGTTAATAATAGGTTATGAAATTGTATATGTATATATTTATATATATTTTTTGAAAGTATTTGAGATTTCCCAGGGTTTATTTGTCTGTTAAGTGACTATGGTCACATTTTGAGTAAGTTTACCCTGAAAAGAGGCAATTTTTGCCTAGCGGGTTTACTTCATTATAAAAATAACCAACTAAACACCAGTCAATCTAGAGATATTTGCTTATCGAATATCACTTCTACTTGTAATACTATATTATTTATCATGCCTGATGTTTGGGTGTAGCTCTCAACTTCTTTGCTCAAGAATTCTGGACAAAGTCAAAAATAAAGGGTGAAGAAAGGCCCCAAATCAGGGACAGTTTGTAAATATTACTCTAATTAACTCAGAAAATTAACAGAACAAGAAGTTTTCCATGAACATGCATTTTGTAAAGAATAAGAAGTTATGAAATACTAATTACTGGTATTACTGACTGGCTGTAATCCTCCGTGAGCCATTAGAAAAATGAAAAAATTATGAAGGATAGGGCTAACATATAAGGCAAAATGACACGTTCTGCAAAATCAGGGGCAGTTGAGAGTTTTGTCTTTGGGATTGCATCTAATCCTCAACTGCTGGGTGATACAGATAGAAATCCACAAGAAAACAGTGAAAAATAAATAAATAATAAAAATAAGTGAATAAAAGCATACATCTCACAGTGATCACTATGAACAAGAACTGTAAGGAACTGTGAGAGACTGATGTCACTAAAATGTTATTCCAGTCACAGCTGCACAGCATACCACAAAGTACAAGCAACAGATTCTCTAGGTTCAGACTTCTTTAAAATCCTCTATTGCACATGGTCAGTTGACAGTAGACTGAGAAAGATGCTACACTAATCATAGCTGTATAAAGCAGTCCCTATATAATGAAAAAACACACAGTATTACTACTGCTGCATGTCATGGCCAGTGACAGGCTGACCCAACTTATTTTAAACTGATCCATTTACAAGAATCGTAAGTCCGGTCTTCATTGAAACCAGTGTCAAGTTATCCCTGTACTCCACTGACAGGCGCCTCATATCTGCTGTGGTGCACACTTTCATGGAAGCACTGGTCAGGTCTGTGTGTTTCTGTGAGCTGATGTCAATCAGCTGTGGTACTCTGGCTGCAGGCTGGCTTTCAGGTGATGTTTGTGGGCATTCTCTTCTCTGCAGATACAACATTTACCGTTTTCTTTTTAAAATAAATTGGAAAACAGTTTTTATGTACTTTCTTATCACTTTGGTTCATTATGTCTTTTTTGTGTACCTTTTTACTTAAAAGTACCACCAGCAATACAGTTCAATTTGTCTCATCTGTATTTTTATGACACTGAAACTGTATCTGCACTTTTCTGTACATTTCAGTGGCAGCTTCTACATACACTGTATACATATTTTTTGCACATTATGTGGTACTTTGACATTTTGAGAACAAGTAAAGTAACAAGTGCAGCATTTAAATGTATCGGGCTTTTTTAAAGCCAGCATCTCACAATAAATCATAAAGCAGCCTTTTGAAGTCTTGCCTTGTCTCACCATAGGCTAGGAAGTTGTGTAGCAAAGAATTAAACTTTGGGACAAAGAAGAATCTTATGTGTGTGATTTTGATCAGAAAATGTAAATGATGGGATCTCCATTTAGCTAATTTCTTTTTGAATTCTGAGATGAAAGTTATAGTCAATTATGTTGGCATCCCAAAAGCTCATTCCACTGTAAGACCCCAAATACTTGTGTCACTCATTCCATTTTATATCTAAAGCCAAAGTGCAGTCACCCAAACAGGAGACATGCCTCATTTAAGGGAAAATTGATTGTCTTAACATAACACACAGCCCTGATACTGTGACAAAAATAAAATAAAACAAGAAACTAGGACTCGGTAATCATTATGCATGAGCTACCCCTTTCCAGTTGTTGTCATTTCAGATAAATATTAAACATCTGTACTGCTA
This sequence comes from Protopterus annectens, assembly GCF_019279795.1. Taxonomy (NCBI): domain Eukaryota; kingdom Metazoa; phylum Chordata; order Ceratodontiformes; family Protopteridae; genus Protopterus; species Protopterus annectens. Next base: position 470,192,318 of record NC_056749.1, on the reverse strand, counting down.
GAATGAAGAGGAGAGGGAATACAATGCATTCTTTGATGGGGTTCCCTAGAAAACTCAAAAAGGAAGGAGCACCAGGACCAATTCAGAAAGGTTACATTTAGGTGTAAGCTTGGAGTACACCTCGTTATAACCAGGGGTGGCTCATGCTATTGGACTGTAGGACTGCAGCCCTCCAGCTGTAAAATTGAAAAAAAGAAGTTTAAAAATAATTAGCTGCAAGTCCCCGAACTCGAACTGCGCATGCATGCTCGACAAGTTCCTGGTTTCTGTAAATCCGAACTGCTGTTTAACCAGAAAGGATTACGAAGAGGAGGCATCAGTGTACAGATGCCCAGAAGTCTATGTGGTTTGTAACTGCATAGACTGGAAGGGGATCAGACTGCAATGTCTGCAGTCATGTACATGGATGCAAGGGAAATTGGACTGCAATGTCTACAGTCAGATAGCTACTGATTGGCTCTTGCTGCAAGGGAAGGAAATTTGGAACACTGCTGCAAGAGAATATACAGGTACACTTTGTGTGTGTATAGCGAAGGGAATTTGGAATTATTTCAACACTGCTGCAAGGGAATATACAGATTGTGTGTGTGTGTGTGTGTGTGTGTGTGTGTGTGTGTGTGTGTGTGTGTGTGTGTGTGTGTGTGTGTGTGTGTGTGTGTGTGTGTGTGTGTGTGCGTGTGTGTGTAAAATACCCCAGTTAAATATACCTGGTGGCTAGAGATACTCAAGCTTAAACCCTGTACCTTGGGTACAGGTAGCAAGAGCCTGAATTCCCTACCCACCACCACTTGTGAAAACTGTCCGGAGGTTTGCCTCATATTTTTGTTCTGTTCTGTTCCTGATAAAATCTGTGGTTTTCTGAATTTTTGTAATCAGTGAAGGATTGAATTTGCTAAATAATGATAGGAATTTGAATTTCAGACTTCATATTCTTCAGAAAATACATGGTAACACAAAACCTTTTAGTCTAGCAATTTTCTAAGTTTATAAGATCAATATTTGAAATTTGTCCCTATTTTTGAGACTGTATTCCCCCATTATTGGCTTTGTCTAGGTTTTTGTGCTAAGAGGTTGAGAGTTATGGTGTGAATTCCCTGAATATGTTCGGGGCTGTATTCCCCCATTATTGGCTTTGTCCAGGTGTTTTGTGCTAAGAGATTGAGAGCTATGGTGAGAACTGAATTCACTAAATAATAACCATTTAAGTTTCAGTCTTTGTGTCTTTCAAGAAACAGCTGATCTGGCATAGTGGTATGTTGCTCTGACTGTAGTGCACAGGGTCATGGTTTCAAGACTTTGCAGTGAAATACACAGTGATAACACAACATTTTATTCTAGCAACTTCCCAAGATTATACTAGCAATGTTTAAAATGTGTCCCTGGTTTTTTGGGCTTTTGTACGCCCCCTATAAATTTTGGCTTTTTCCAGATTTCTTGTGCTGCAAAGTTAAGAGATACAGTTGAGTGTTGAGTGGATTTTACAAGGCACTGAGAGCTTCAGTGGAAGCAAAGTTTAGTGCTGCTTATGCTGAGCTTGCTTGCATTGTTAATAGTGTAACAAGTTGAATTCTTTTTTTTGATGCAGAAGGCTGTGGGTTCTACTCCCACAGTATATAGATGCATTGCTGATACAGTACTGTGTTGTACTTTTAAAGAGGGTGGATGCTGCAGTCCTGATAATGTCTTCTTTGGTGGAGATACCTAGTAACTATGAACCTGTTATCAGTTTACCATCCATTCCCTATTGAAATATTACTAGCTTATAATTTTTTTTTAATGTAACATAGGCAATTTATTCCTCAAGGGCTACAGGCACTTTATTTATAGAAGAAACAATGAAATATAAAGTTGTTTGCTAGCAGCAGCCTCTTCATTAGTTACAGATCTCTTTAATGTGAATTATTTAGACTGCGGTGGTGGTGCTGCGGTAGCGTTGTCACCTCACAGTAAGACGTTGTCCTGTTCAATTCTCAGCTAAAGCGTCTTCTGTGTGGAGACATGCGTGAATGGGCATACCTTTGTTGAAGGTTGTGCATCAGGGCTGGCAACCCGGTACGTAAAAATCTACTGCCAATCATTAGTGGACCGGTGTTCCACTGTGGCGACCCCTAGCTGGGAAACTGTGCATATTTACTGATACTGGTGGATTGTAGAAGTTTGAGTAGACTTTTATGATGGAAATGTTCTGAATTAGGCAGTTTTGTCATTATTGGTGCATGCATTTTGTTTCATTGTTTACTGAAAAAATGTTCAAAACAATACATTTAAAATGCCTTCTAACAACTGTACTGTATTCTACAAGGAATATAATTTAATACACTCAGGTACACCCCTCCCAGTTCTTGGTTGGATGTGTTCGATTAGGAACCAGTTAAATCAACTGTCTACAAGCACAAACTTTTTTTGTTACTGAATATTTTCACTGATTGAGTCTGAATGGTACTGAAAGTGATGAAGCCAGATTGAAGCAATCACTTCTCTTAAATCTTCGTTGTTTTTTTTTTTTTTTTTTGAGGGAGTACTTATTGTCCACACCTATGGAGCTAAGACCGTCATGTAGGATTTCTGACACACAATTCCCCCGGCTAAACTATACCTCTTAACTGTCCAGATTTTCGCAAAATGAATAGATTTTTGCTTCTTATTTTTGGTTTGTTCCTCATAAAATTTGTAGTTTTCTGGCAAATCATTTAAGAATTAAGTCACTAAATAATGATAGACATTGAGTTTCAGACTTCATATCCTTCATAAAAATGCATGCGAAAGCAAAATCTGTTATTCTATCAACTAAGTTTAAACAAGAGCAATTTTTAGTACTGTTTGTTTGTTCCCCCAATATATTTTGCCTTGTCCAGATTTCCTGCATTTAGAGGCTGAGACGTACGCGCAAATAAATCGCTTTATAGAATTAGGTTTATCTAAACCTCTCAACTGTCCATGATTTTGGCTCAAAGTGTTGCTCTCCCCATAATAATTCCTCCTCAAAATGGCAATTTTGGAAGAAATGTGAAGGGTTTGCAATTAATAAATAATTGTAATGATCAGAGTTACAGATTACTTTTATTTCAGAAATGCATGTAGAATCTCTTATTTTGTCAGCTACTCAACTTAGTAGTAATATTAAAAAAGTTTCCCTTCTTTGACAGGTTCCCAGCTGTATTGTGTGGCTATTTTATATTACATCACATTTTAGTCCATTTTTCATAAAATTGTGGTTTTCTGGCAAATTAGTGCCAAATCATTAAAGATTGAAGTTAGAAAATAATAGACATTTGAGTTTCAGATTTCATACCCTTCAGAAAATTCATACTAATGCAAGACCTACTATTCTATTATCTTTCTAAGTTTATAAGAGCAGTATTTTAAAAATGTCCTTATTTTTGGGCCTTTGTCCCACTTCTATTTATGGCTTTTTCCAAATTTCTTGCTCTGAGGTTGAGAGGTATGACAAATGTGTCAGGGCAATCACCATCAGCCAGAGTCATTTCAAATTGTGACATACTTGTTGTATGCCACTCCCCCATGTAGTGACTCTGGATGTGTCCAAACAAGGTAAGGAGCAGTTATGCAGTGTAAGCGTGCAGAGTATCCCCCCATCCAAGGTAAACACAAGTACTACAGTGGCTTTTCATCTGTCCTTGATTTTGCTGAATGTTCTGGTTTTCTGTCATATTTTTATACTGTTGATTTATGCTTATTATTCAGTAAACACATGTTGTTGCAGTGCCTGTTGCTCTGTGTTTAAGCAGCAATGCTTTAATGACCATCAGGTTTGCTTGTCTGAGATTGTAAGATGCAAGTAAGCTTTAATAAGCATACTGTTAAAGAATTATCAAAATTGAAAGCATTTTTGTTGCCATGCAGAGAATATTTACATAAATAGGGAGTGTATAAGCCTTAGGTATTAAAATGCATATGACAGTATTTGTAATAAAGGACAGGATTACAGCATTTTCAGAAGCTCATTATATTTGTTGGAGACTTGCAGTCATCTTTGGAGGCTTTACCTGTAAATTAAACAGAATTCCAATCTATCATGTGTGGCCCATAACCTGTGCAGTAAGCCTTTAAGCAATTTATCTTGAGTTTGTTTCTTGTTTGCTGTTCATTTTTTACTTTGATCATGTTTTCCCCATGAAATAAGTAGATAGTTGTTGTCAGGCAGCAGGTCTTTTTTGGATAAGAAACATTTTTACAAGTGGGAGTATCACAGAGATTGCTGCTTTCAGCATATTACTTGGCAGTTTTATAAAGTTGAATATAAATTATAATGCAGTGCAAGGAAAAGTGGTTTGAGTTGAGCGCTGCTTGTTTTCTTATACTTGATTTTGACTGGCATTCCGGTAATGTATTAAAAAGTAATTTATTTTTTAATGCCTCACAACCTTTTTGTTTCCATCTAGATAGTAAGTAAGCTGGCACGTAGCCACTCCATTGAAATTTTTTTTTTCTTCTCCACTTCATTTTGTTTTGATTGGCCTCTCATAATGACAGTTTGGCACCCAGGGTACCATATTTAATTAAAGTCCCAGTTTTTGTGGTTTTGAGCATAGCACCACTCCTTTCTAGTTGACCACACCCCTTCCTATTGGCCCCACCCATTCAGCTGTCTTCTGCAACCCCCTATGATTTGAAGTCACCAGCTGCCACTGGTTATAACTATTTCTGGTTCAGATTTAGCCCTACCACAGCACTGTACTACAAACTGATACAGCACTACAGTGGGCTTTCTCTGTAGCCTACTACAAATACTACTGAGGCATTCTGTTGAAGTAGCCTATACTAGTTATCCATCTGTTCTCCCTCTGTAAATTTTTGCAGTAAAGGCATTTATGCATCTGAGTGATTCACTTGGCTGCATTAGTTATCTCAGTCAGCCATGTTAATGAACTCAGCCAAAAGCTTGCAGTCATCCATTGCTTCCAGTGGGTGAAATCACATTAGAGGTAAGTGCCAGGAAGTTAGTGGACAGATAGTCATGGAAGATGTGTGCATGTATGTATGTGTATGCATGTGTGGCTGCATTTCAGAGTGCATGCAGAGTAATGAGTGGCCTCAGGTGTGCATATGCAGGTTTCCTGTGTGTGTGTGTGTGTGTGTGTGTGTGTGTGTGTGTGTGTGTGGGTTGTGTGCATGTCTGCCTTGGTGGTTGCAGTAGATAGGTTTAGTTTGGGGATATGTGTGTTGTGTCTATGTGTGCAATCAAGAGAAAGGGGGTTTTGTATGTGTGTGTGTGTGGGGGGGATTCTGCCACTCTTTCACATTACTCTAGACTAATGAGCATGTCCTTCAACTTTGGGGGATAGGGAATAATAGACACCAAGAATACTCTTTATGTTGTTCTATAAAGGCATGCAAAAACATAATAGTACAATATTTTTCAACATGGAAAACATGGGGTGGGGGACATTAAACACCAGGGACACACTTCTGATATTTTGGCTTAAAGGCACTTAAAAAGATTCAAACATTGTACCTTCAGCATTTACGCACACCTGTTTAGCAGAGTGTTAGCATTCTGCATGACCACTACACATCAGGGATACTCCTATCATATTACCTTAAGACTTTGAAAAGAAAAAAAAAGTTAAGGTAAGGGGGGGGCAGGGGAGTGATTTCATGACTCACCCTACCTAAAACTCTTTAACAAAAGCCTCTGGGAGGGTATCCTCCTGAATTTCTAAGCACCTTATAGCTGGCTATAACCTTCTAGAGCTAATTCCCATGTGATCTCTCACACTCTGTAAATATTGTAAATAGCTTTTGACTTTTGACTTTAACTGTGTGAATTTGTTAAAATGTATCTGCAAGATATTTTTCCACTATGGGCAGTATTGTTCACACTTTGTTTGATATGTATTTGTACTTGTACTTTTATTTTTATTGGACTGCTATCTTTACTGTAGTCTGTTTCATGGAGCTTTTCTTCCCGGGCCTCCACTGGAAATGGGCTCTCTGGGCCCAGTGGACTTCCCCGGTAAACAAACTGGAAATAAATAAACCAGCAGCCTTAACCCTCTACACTAACTAGTCAGTCTGCGGGCATTTTTTTATACTTTTTTTTACATAAAAAGAAGCATGAATCTGTAATGTCTGTCATTATTCACTGATTGCAATGGTCTGTGAGCTACAAAGGACAGGGAACATATAACAGACAACAGCTGGAGCATTCTGTAAAATCAGGGACAGTTAAGAGGGATAAGTGTGTGTATGTGCTAGGGAAGGCTTCAGGACAAAGCCTACAGAAACACTAGATGGCAAGTTAATGGAGCAATAGGTCTAGCATCACCATGGACTTTATGAACAATAAGAAGAATGAAACTCTAATGTCTGGCGTTGCTGACTGACATTCAATACACAGCAACAGGAGAAGCACCATTACATTGGATTGTGTTTCCATTTGCTGTCTCTTGGGTGTATTTTATGTTGTTGACTGACAAGATCAGTGATTTAATTGGGCAGGTACAGTTCTGTACACTAAGAGACAGGTGAGAGCTATGTCAGTGTGTGTGTGTGTGTGTGTGTGTGTGTGTGTGTGTGTGTGCGCGCGCGCGTGGAGGGGGTTGTAGAATGAATGAAAGAGGGGAGGGTCTCTCTGCCTATGTGATGTGTGGGCTGCCAGTGCTGACTAGCATAGCAAAGTACTAATTCCACTCATGATAGTTACAGGCAATTCAGAGACATGCAAATTTGCATGTCTCTGAATCGTATTTTTCCACATCACAGAAACAATCCCTTTTGGCTACAGCTTTTATTGCCGGCAGTTAGGGTTTTCCTGAATTCCTGCGACCATCTGTTAGTGATCATCTGGACTAGAGGTTTATGATACAGTAATGATGATAATGAATCTATTCTGTGTTTCCCAAAAAAGTCCCACATTAGAAAATGATTAGAAGACAGACTGCTTATTAAAGGCTATAATTAATGCAGCAATTGGAATACTCTTTTTTGCTGCATAGTTTTTGCTTGTTATGAAATAATCACAACAGATAAGCACAACACCCTGCCATCCTTTTTACAAAACCTGTCGAGTTTGCTGCACCAACATGAGAATTGTTTTCCCAAATGCAAAGGAGTACTGAAGCAAAGATTTTAATTTCAAAAGGAACAGTCAACACTAATTCCATTTGGGAAAGAGATTTGAAGGCCGCATGCATCAAATAAAGGACTGTTGCTACAGTAAGCACACCACTGAATAGGACCAACAACACCTCAGTTCCCCTTTGAGCTGTTAATTAACTTCTACTTTTTGTGTACTTCTGGTGTCATCTACAGTTTGGTGTCAGGTGCCCTTCTTTGGAAATGGTAGGTTTGTCATTGTCAAGTCTACACATCGTAACATCTTTTGGACTATTTGGCTTCAGTGTTATAACCACTAGTGAAACAAGACTAATTATTTTTTAGCTCTGCCTATAAAGTCTGACTCCAAGATTCCCGAGTTCATTTTCCAGTTTGTTTCTAGATGTTGTACTTTGCTGTCTGTGTAACTTGACTTGATATTTTAAACTTTTCATTACCACTGAAAAGATAAGCCCGCCTATTCATTTTGGAACCTCTCTGATGGGTCTATATTAGATAAACAAAAGTTTATCTAACCGAACGCTTACATGAGCGAAAATCCAGGAACTTGAAACTGCAATTGTGGGGGGCTGTGCCCCTCACACCCCCCTGTTAAATATATATTCCAACTCCGAGATCACACTACAGTGAGGAAAGGGCAAATATTCCCATCTTCACTGTACCGCGATCTCACAATTGCGGTTTCAAGTTCCACAATTTCCGCTCATGTGAGCTTTCGATAAGATAAACTTTCGTTTATCTAATATAGACCCTATCTGACCCTTTTTTGGCCTTTCTACTATTGAATAATGAATTAATTTAAAAGTTTATTTTATTCAAATTTCTCAGTAGTTATTTAACTTTAATGCAGTTTTCCAGATCCTTGTACTACACATATTTCATCCTTACTTTCCTCACTCAGTGTTTGTGTTATTGTTGCTGAAAACTTCTTTGACTGGTAATGGTTCTATGTGGAAGACGTATGTAGTGTATGTTTACAGAACTAACTGGGAGCTGAAACGTGAAAAAAACAGAGGTAGCACGTAGAGCAAATGGTTTAACTTGAATGAAAGCTGTCATTTTAGTTGTGTTATTCCCTAGTTATTGTGTCCACCAAGGCTAGTTATGCACAGTAGAACAAATCTTAATCCTTGTTAGGGAGTGTCTTATCTTTCTGTTTGGTTGACTTTATAATACATTTGCTTAAGATTTTAATTATATGGATTTTTGATAACTTTCCCTTAGGTCTGTGTATCATTCCTACTCTGATTAGCAGCATTTGTATTCCTCAAGTGATGTACATTGTTTCCTTCAGCAGAGTGAGCACTTGAACTGTATCTTTTCTTAGCATTCCTTCGTATAGAATTGGTGCTTGGTTTTCTCTATTCTCAGCACTGCTACAAAGCTAGGCCTTTGACTCAGTTCCTGTGCTTGGCTCAGTGTAATAAGGCAACAGCACACTTTGTTATTGCCAGACCATCTGACATTCACCCTCACAGTAGAGCTGCATCACTCGCAATGGTGAGTTTTAATTAGGGAACCGACAACTTTCTGCTGTTTAATTACTTTCCCCTTCCTGCTGTTTGAGACACATAGTTAGCGGTGTGTCTTGTTAAAGGACTAACAAATATATTCTGCTGTTTAATTCCTGTTCTCTTCTTACTATTTAAGACATACACACACAGGAGTATGCTGCACAGCTAATTGTTGCTTTCACCCATTCACATTGCTAGTCTGCAATGGCCATTACATTAATTTAATTAACATTAAGAAAAAACAGCAGACTTTCAAATAACAACAAAATGCAAACCTTGTTCTGTTAGGTCCTTAAATGAGTTGTCAGTTACATTGCTGTACCTTTATTTAACAAGTACAAGTAAGTTGCCAGGGAGCTCTGTGGTGCACACGTATACACTGATCATCTACTGCTCCACTAAATGGTGGCCTGCTTTGCTCCACTCCAACACCTATCCCTGGCCACTCTAGGAGCACAGATTTATATACTTTCCGCATTCCTCCTCTTGACACAGAATTTCCTACCACTCTGTCAGTCTGCTCTCTTGTTAAATCCAAACTGACTGACTAAACTCGTCACATTGTAACAACAGTATAATTAAAGCCTTGGAAAACATCCTCCCTCTGGAAACTGTCTGCCTGTTTCAACCTACGTCTTTTCTCATCCTCCAAAAGACTTGCATATTTATAGTTATTTCAGATTCCTTTCAATTAATCTATCTTTATGCCAAACACAAGAACCCCCGACAACCACTTTATTAATTAGAACTTTTTCACACCCTGTCATCTAGTTCCTCCTGCTAGCTAAAACAAACACTGTGCCCCTATTACTGAGTATGACCCTCTCCTAACTCTTACTGAGATAAGTCCCCTGAGCACTATCATACTACTTATGGACATGACTACCAGCCCCCCCCCCCCCACCCCAACCAACCAACCACTTGCCTTCTGTCTAAAGCAACTATACCAACTCATCATCAAAACCGCTTTTGCCACATATAATATGAATATGAAACCAACTCCAGTCCCCATTTCACTCTCCAAACCAAAATTCAAAACTGCCCCCAGACATACCTTTCAGCCTGTTAGTGCACGAAATCTGGACAAAGCCTAAAATAATGGGGGGGAATGAAGCCCCCAAATAGGGGCAGATTTTAAATATTGCCCTTAAAAACTTAGAAAGTTGCTAGAATAAGAGGATTTGTGTTAGCATTTATTTTCTGAAAGGTATGAATTCTGAAACTGAAATGTATGTTGTTATTTAGTGACTTCAATTCTCATTAATTTGCCAGAACAAATTTTATGAGGAACAAACCAAAAATATGGGGCAAAAATATGGACATTCTGAGAAAATCTGGACATTTCAGAGGTATGCCCTTAGACACCTCTCTCCATAAAATGTGTTCCTCTATGTCCATCTCAAAGAGAACAGCTTCCACCCACTACTTCCTTAAATTCTTAAAAAATACTATTCTGCTTACAACTTTGATCTACATCTCCTTTTTAAAAGGCTACACTGAAAAAAAACAAGATCTGTGATGACCTCCTTTTCTAGGCCAATAAAGCAGAAAAATAAAAATGTCTTTACTAGACACAGGAAGAATCAAGAATTAACTAGAACAGCTTGACTTTTTTCTAACACCCCACTTGCCCAACATAGTAGGTATCACATACTCCTGGTTAAAACTAGACAGTCTGAACCTCGGTCATTACTTTGTAAACCATAACTTCCTATTTAAAAGTAGACCAAGTCCAAGTGCAGGTGGGATCATGCTAATCTTGTTAAAAAGCAATTTTATAGCCTCCTTATAAATCAGAATATATCTAAGAATGAGTTATGAGCCTAGTTGGCAACTGTTAAAACTGGATCTTATCAAATACATTCAGTATTATCCTTGGTCTAGCCTTTCTCCCCCACTGATTAGTGAAATGTTGCAACATAGTTCCACTGGCATCATCTTTCTAGTGGACTACAGTCTCAATCATCTTTCACCCTATGATACCAAAACAATAAACACCCTTACTCAAATTGGCTTTACACAAATAATTAAAGAACTCATCAGTCCAATCTATAGATTTGGAAACCACTGGGCCTTGCCATACAAACATTCTGTTGAACAAAACTATGCACCCTCCCTCTCTCCCTTACATTTTGAGCAACCACGACTCTGTAACTTTCACAATAAATATTCCAAGCAAAAAGCCACCCCTAGACTCACCGCCTTTCACGTCTGAACACAAAACAACATTTCTACCTTAAAAGAACTATCTGGTTTTAATTGGTTTACTGTCCTTCAAAGCACTTACCCTGTAAGTCTTGTAGCTTTCCGTAGGAAAAGTTTTCCACAAGTCTCCAGACTCTTTAAAAGGAATCATAAACAATGAATCCTTTAAGAATTAACATCTCTCTACAAATTAAGAGGCAATGCCTCACAGAAATGAAAAAGCACTGTATTCATTACTCCAATAAACCTAGCCAAAAAAAGCTTCCAGGTGATACAAATGCATAATGTACTGCTATGATGACTCCTGTACAGTAAGAATGTTTCTTTATCACTTGAATCCTTCTATTCATTTCCAGAAGTTCATTATATTCCTGGCACATAATCATCATTGCCAGATATCCCCTGTAATGTTTGATTACAGCACTGGGAGTGCACCAGTGTCTTGAGTGTTGGATGGCTAAGAAGATCTCAACAAGTCGACAGTGAAAAGCACTTTGAGTGCAGTGCATATGAACAGCTAGAGCAATAAATGTTAAATTATACAATGGTGTCAGTAGGCTAGAACTCTAAGAAGTTGTTCAAAGTACTCAGTATTACTGACGGTCTTCACTGAAATGTCCCTTTTAATTATAGCTACACACTGCCAAAAAGTACAACCAGACAATTTTCCTTTGTTCAGATTGCTTTAGTGTTCTGCATCAGAGCCTTACATTATAGTCAACAGAAGTGCAACTAACCAGTCAGCAACAGACTCACAAAAACACTGTACTAATCAGAGCTTTAGAAAACATAATCTACATTTTTTTCCTGTTCTTGCCAAACAGCCAGCCGCTCATCAAACACTTCTCAGTGTCATTCCCAGCTCAACCACTGACCCAGTCATTCCCTCATTACCAATAGCTAGAGTCAGTAAAGAGAGGTCATCATTTTGGCAGCTATTAGGGGTGGTTTGAGAGGGGACTATATTATATTATCAAAGAGGCATTACAGCGAATGCCTCTTAATCGACCCTAAAAGAGCGAACTGTGAATTACGCGAACGGCCGAATCAGCGATTTTTTTTTTTCCTAGGGAAAAAAAAATCACTGATCTGGCCAGAAACTAAATATCACTAAAAGCAACTCAAAGTGGGGGCTTCACCTCCCACACACACCCAATGTGGAGGGCTTTGTCCCCCCACACCTCTCTAACTAAATATAGCAACTCCAAGATCACACTACAGTGGGGAAAGGGGCAAATTTGTGAAGATGGCCAAGTAATTTTTTTTCCATAGGAAAAAAAATCACTGATTTGGCCGTTTGCGTAATTCGCGGTTCACTCTTTAAGGGTCAATGAAGAGGCATTTGCTGTAATGCCTCTTTGATAATATAATATAGACCCATCTGAGAGTTTTTCTCTTATCATCATGCATGCTTGGCTTGCTAGAGAAAGTGAGACATGCAGTGAGTGTCAGTGCTGGGCAGCAACTCAATTCCACAAATGCTGTACATCAGTAAGTACTCCCACCCAACTAACCCCCGGACATGGTTGATAGTTTTGTTGATTACAACTGCAGAAGCAATACCATGCTAATATACTTTCTGGGTGTGTGCAACCCCCTCATCCCAGAGAGAGAGAGGTGAGTGGGCCATGCCTCTTCACTCCTTCCCCTTCCTATCTGACTACTCCAGTGTTAGGGCATTAATGACAACCCAGTCACTGGGGTTGCAGTCAGGGCTCCATCCCCCCACCACAGAATCAAAAAATAATTGACTTACTGCTAATGAGCATTTACAGAGCATTAATGTTTCTTTGTTACCAAACATGACTTCATGGTGTAGAGGAATAAAGCTCCAAATAGGAGCAAGTCAGTCCTCGTTCTGTCAGTGGTTTAGACACTGAAAAATATGGGATGAAAAAGGTGGGAAGGATTAGTGATTGCCAGCTTGCCCTAAATAGGAAAGTAGGATAGCCCCAGTCTGACACTCTGCCATCAAGAAGTGGAAGCTTGCAGGTAATAAAAGTCACAAGACAAGGGGACAAGGGCTTGGCTCTACTAAGCTAATGATGGAGGCCCCCATTATATGTGTGTAAGTACTCACATGCATGGCGAGGGCATCATAAGCCCTCACAATGATGCAAGTGTCCATTACATCCATCCAGGGTGGGAAAAAGCCCTTTAGAAATGCCTTCATAATCTGCATCAGTAAATGTATGCTATGGCGCAAACCTTCTCATTGGCTGCCCTTATGATGACACCTCTGGTCTCCTGTAATTCCCATTCTGAGAATAACCTATTTGGGGGTGTCAAAAATATTGTTTTTTCACCTAATGCAATGTTTCCATTTTAAAAATCTCATTTGTATTTGTGACCCAGAGCAAGGTATTTGGCCATTATGAAGTTTTTCTTTATATTATGCAATATTCTTATAGCTTAAGTTTACATTTTTGCATAATGTTATGATATTCCGGCAATGTCACTATGCAGGCATTCTTTGCACTCTTTTTAGAATCTCAATAGATTTGCTATTAAACATTCCTGGTAGATGTCAGCTGATACTTTCTCATTACAGTGACTAATGGCTTTTAACCATGAAGCTATGTGTTTATGGATTCATCTCAGTCTGTTAAAGAACACTTTATCAGATTTCATTTTAAATTTGTTTGACGTCTTGTCAAAGTTCTACTGAACTGAATATATTTTTTCATTATATATATATATATATATATATATATATATATATATATATATATATATATATATATAGTGAGACTGTAATACAAAAGGGATAATGAAACTTCACCTTATCTGTGCAGTCTTGGAGTGAGTAAAGATGATGGTGCATTGGGGTGGTGAATGGTTTCTTGTCCCTTTGCAAAAATATTGTTTTCTTTTAACTGGGGTTTGGTTGTTTTACTTTAGTTGCTTAGGCACTGATTAAAGGTTAGCGGTACTGTCAACAAACAGTTTTCATGCATATTGCAATATAGTTGCTGTTTTGCAAGTTTGGAACACTGACAGAGGCAGTGGGGAAGTTTGAAAAGCTCTGACTAAACTCATGTTGTACAACAGAGGGTATACATTTTGGGGCTAGCTTTGAGAGAGACTTTTTCTTGTATTGTTTTACATGGGAAGAAAGCCACCCTGAACTGTTACCATCCACAAAGCTGCATGTACTGTTCTAAAGACTCCATTTTATTTAAGTTTTCTTTTCTGTTTTGGCAAGACCACTTTTTCACCTCCCTTATAGATAAACCCATACTAAATCTTGAAAACTAATGACTGAGTGTTTCTGTTACTATTATTGAACTAAAATACATCAGTATTTATGCGAGTGTGTGTGTGTGTGTGTGTGTGTGTGTGTGTGTGTGTGTGTGTGTGTGTGTGTCTATACAAACATTTATTTATTTACTGCATTTGTTTACCAGGATAGTCTGAGTGGGCAGAAAGCTACCTCTTTTCAACAGATGCTCGGGGAGAAAAGCTCCATAAAAATTCCAATATTACATAAAGAACATAGGAAACAGAGGCATACAAGTAATCAACAAATATATAAAATTTAAACAGACCATCATTAATTAACAGAATGGTGCAGTGGTGTAGTGGTTAATGCTGTTGCCTCACAGCAAGAGGTTCTCCAGTTCGATTTTCAGTGGGGTACCTTCTGTGTGGAGTCTGCATGTTCCCCCTGCATTCGTGTGGATTTCCTCCCATATTCCAAAGACATGCAGTAGGTGGAATGGACACTCTAAATTGGCTCTAGGTGTGACTGTGTGTGTATGAGTGTGTGGTGCACCTCTGAGGAGGGTTGGTCCTTGGGCTAGCAACCTGACCCTGTAAAACCTGTAGCTGCTACAGAAATAATGAGTGCTGAAGGGCACTTGTTGCTTGATGTGCTACATGCATGGGAGCAAATCTGGGATCCAGGGTCATTAATTAATAGCAACATTGAGTAATGAGCTATGAAAACATTTTCTGGGGAGAAAAGCACCAGAAAAAAATTACATAAAGAACATAGTAAACCGTGGTATACAAGTAATCAGCAAATATACAGCATTTAAAGAGAATATCATTAATTTATAGCAGCATCATGTAAAGAGTCATGAAACGTACTTGGAAATGAACTTGATAGGAAAGGAGGGAAATAGAGGATTAGTATTAAGAAGTGAGAGAGAATGTTTTACATTGATAGAAGGAAGAAGAGGGAGAAGCAGAGGACAAGGGTGAGATTTTGGATCAATAACTAAGGGAATAGCAACATTAGTTAACATGACCAAATCACCTAGAGCCATATTTTTACACTGATTAGTGGCTAGCCCTGCCACAGCATGCAGTCTGTGATCCTAGCTTGAGGATACTGCACACCACAATAGATGCCCAAAGTGGTTGGTCTAAACAACTCTTCCCCCCTACAGGGCACCGACTGGATGTCTGTGTTGCTGCTCACAGCCCCATTCTTGGGTGAATTGGCGATGGAAACAGCATGTTTTTTGAAGGTAGGAGGAACCCCCACATAGCCATAGGGAGAACAAGCTAACTCCAAACAGGCAATGGCCAGAAGTCAGGATTGAATCTTGTACCTTGTGTATGGAAGGCAAAGACCTTAACCATTATGCCAACTGATCTGTTGAAGTCAGGGAAAGCAGAAGGCTCAGATGAAGTCACAGCAGATATGATAAATATGATATATGAGTGAAATAAGGGAGAAATGGCTCCTGAGGTTACTCATAGAAGTATGGAGAGAAAGCTGTATAGCAGATGATTGTAGAATAAGCATACTAGTGTCAGTGTTCAAGAAAAAAGGGGACATTCACAACTGTGGGCAGTACAGAGGTATCAAACTACTATCACATTACATGAAAGTTCTGGAGAGGTTGATTGATGAATGAATACACAGAACAGAAGAAGGGAGATGAGCAGTTCAGATTTAGATCAGGATGCAGCATAACTAACCTAATGTTTGGAGGGAAACAGATACTTGAGAAGAAGCTAAAAATGAGAAAATAATCCAACCAGGCATTCCTATACTTAAAGACAGCATATGAAAAAGTCCCAAGAAAGCTGATTTGGACAGTCTGGTGTTCTGAAGGCCCAGAAACACTGGTAGAATTAGTGGAAGCTATGTACAAGAACCCAATGACTCAAGTATGAACAGTGTTCAGGCTCACAGACGGGTTCCCAGTGGGAATTGGTATGCATCAGGGTTCAGCTCTGAACCTACTGCTATTCATACTGGTGAAGGACTACATTAACAAACAGGTTGGAGGGGACAGATCAGCAAAGCTGCTGTATGCAGATGATGTGGCATTACAGGCAGACTGTGAGCAAGAGACTATTTCATAGATGACAGC
The DNA here is from genome assembly GCF_019279795.1 of Protopterus annectens. Lineage (NCBI taxonomy): Eukaryota > Metazoa > Chordata > Ceratodontiformes > Protopteridae > Protopterus > Protopterus annectens. Next base: position 470,176,189 of record NC_056749.1, on the reverse strand, counting down.
TTGAAATTTGTGCTTATATTCTGCTCCTGGTAAGAGATGGAGCAGAGCGCATTGATTCCTGACTGTTTCTGGTTGGGCAGTGAGTGTCTGTTCCTGATGTTCCTGATTGGGCTGGTTGTTATTCAAGGACTCTACCAGGAAAAGTCTACAACAAGCCTACAGACCCTTGCATCATCTGGGACAGGACTTTAGATCAGCAAACAGGCTGTGGGCTGCTTGTCATCTTGGGACTGGTGCTAATGTTTTGCTACTGGTGATAGATGAAGGAAAGGAGCATTGTATCTCAGCAGAGTGAAGCTGTGGTGAGACCAGCACTAGTAGTAGCCATTCATGCGACTCCCTCATTTTCATCATTCTTGGCAAACTAATTCTTTGTTTTCAGTAAGTCCTGCTTGATTTGTTTCTAACTTCAGAATATCTGTCTAAATACTTAATCCTTAAATTTTCAAGGTCTACTTATTAGTGTCCCTCAAGTGTTTGACAGTAACCTGTATAGACACAGACACCTTGAGTGACATTTTTCCTGTAAAAGCACAATTAAAAGTTTACCAATACCTAATTGCACACAGGACAGCTAGTTTGCAGTGACAAACACTGCCCCTAGAGTTGTAAACCAGATACTCCTGACATTGCTTTATATTCTCACTCCAACTGTCTAATCAATAAAAAGGGTCTGTTGCTATGGATATGAACTTTTCCACTATCTCCGTTACCAGCTTAGTGGATATGGGCATCTTGAGGCAATGTAGAAATTGCCTCATGTTTACTGACAACCAGTTAATTCTCCCAAAAATTGATAGAGTATGTAAGAGATGTATTTATACAATGTCACTGATGGCAAAGCTGTCACATAAAAGTACACCTAATGTCAAAAAGGTTGTCAGTAGTACATACGCTGCACCCATCACACACACAATTCAAAGCAGACATATAGACTCACATATGCTGAGGCACTTAAATGTAGCCTTCCTAAATCCCAAAGACCTCCTAGACGAATTAATATAACAAAGACCCTCAGCAGCCCTAAATGTACTTTCAAAACAACACCCACATCAACACATACAGTCACATCTCATGGAGCCTGTACTTCTAAGCCCATAAGGCAAATACCACACAATATAGAATTCTGGTAATTGAAAACTGCATCATGAGACACATTGATGCTCCTCTCACCAGGCTGAGTAAAGAGAGTCACGGTGAGTTGCTTATCAAGGGCTAGGAAATGCCAAATTATGCATGCACGCAGGTCATTGGACTAGAAGTACTAGTATGACTCAGTCATAGTCCATGTGGGTGTAAATAACCTGAGATGTACCTCCCTAGACTATATGAAGAGAGATATCATAGAGTTCTTGGAATATGTGTCCCAGGCTGGTATGAGCATAGCATTGAGCAGCATTTTACCTTCTCCAAGGATGATGCCATAATACGAACAAAAGATGAATGACTTTAATAATTGGCTTAGTTTCTGGTGTCATTCTAAGGGGGGGTGCAATATTTGTTAGCATGAAAGGAAATGGTCAGCAGACCATGCTGCTTTGCCAGGGATGGTCTGCATCTCTCCCCTTAGGCTTTTGAATATTAGCTAAAACATTGTTTTCCCCCATAATGCCTTTTTAGGCAATGTCAAACTGAAAGTACTTCTGGCATAGTAAATCCAAACCAAGAAAAAGTTCCACTCTCTAGAAGCTCTCTTCACCCTAGAGAATGCTGACATCTGTGTGGTGACTGATACATGGTTTAAAGCCGTGGAAAGCACATCAGTGGTGCAAGGTTATAATGCCTTCCACATATTTAGACAGGCTACTACACAGACAGGGACTAAAGATGGAGGAGTCTCTACTTACATCAAAAATAAATATACCTCAAGGCTGGTCAAACAGGATGATGTGCTTGAGCTACTCCATTTTCAAATTACCACAGGCAAAATCCAATACCACTTCCTTGCAAGCAATAAGTCCCCCTCTATGACCCAGGAAAGCCATATTTAAAGTCATTGGATACACTCACCATCCAAAGAATACCATATTCATGGGCAACTTTTATTATCCCATGTGATAAGAGGTAGTGCCATATCTGCTCGAGAGAGTAGGGCAGTGCATGTGTAACATATGCCAGCATAGCTAGCTGGAGTTTTGTAAAAAACTTTATGTCATTTGATTATCACACTGATTTGTACAGATGCTTGTGTTAAAAATGTATTTGTAAAGTTGCTTGTGTTAAAAATGCATCAATAGTGGGTCCTACTGGACAGAAAAGAGATATACATGCATGTCAGACAATATTATTATAACTGATTAAATGCATATGTTTTAATCAGGGAGTTCTGGAAGGGAAGAGGTTAATCTCAGTCCAACCAATTTTGAAAATAGGTTGAAAATTAAATGGGTTGATTTAGGCCATAAAGATTTTATCTTGCAGGTCTGACTGCAGCCAGAGACAAAAATGTCTGGGAAAACGAGGACTAGGAATCTTACTGTATTGTCCTTAGGGGTGAACTAATTGCTACCCTGGAAGGGTTGAAGCTTTTGAAATTGTTTTATAGCTTTTACATGCTGCAACAGATCTTAGCAAAGCTCTGGGTGTGTATTGTACTAGAGTCAGGTGACCAGATGTGATGTCATTCTATAACCAGCACTGAAATGATTCTTTAGATATTAGTGAGAGATATGATGGAACTCTCACAACAGCACTTTGTTTTTTGGAACCTGACGAGAAAGATGTCTCACAGGTATCTCACACAACCACACACCTCATCTTGCCTTTGTGTAGCAAGCAACTCAGCACTCATCATCTTTCCTTGCTGTAGTAAGTAACTTAACTAGGAAACATTAATTCTTTAGTCAGTCTTCTTCTTCTTCTTTTGGCTTTTCCTGGTTAGGGGTCACCACAGCGAATCACCTGTCCACTCATGATTGGCAGTGGAGTTTTACTGTGTCGAGTTGCCAGCTCAGCGCCCAATCTTCCACAGAAGTCACACACACGCATGCATGCATGCCTAGGGCCAATTTATAGTGTCAAATCCACCTACACCATGTCTTTGGGATGTGAGAGTAAACTGGAGCACCCGGAGGAAACCCACAGGATCACAGGGAGGACATGCAGACTCGCACAGAAGGCACCCCAGCCGATGATCAAACCAGAGAACCTCTTGCTGTGAGGTGGCAATGCTAACCGCTGTACCACCATGGCTGCCCTAATTCTTTAGTCAGTAAGGAAAATATATTGAGATTAGGTAAGTATTGTTTTTCTGCATCTGTGTGAATCTGTTATTTTTTTATATTTCCTGAGATTGAACTCTGGTGTTTATTGTAACTGGATATTCAGTATTCTCATGTTTTCTATGTTATTATTTATTATTAAATATTTTTATACCTTTCATTGTAGCTGTTTTTTTACAGAATGCTTTTAACATCTTAAGAATACTTATGTTTATTTTAGTGACACTGTGACCGCTTCTGAAAACCTTGCTGCATTGGGCAAACTCTATCATTTACATTAGTATTAATTTTACTCAGTATAATTGGGTACCCTTGTATGAGCCTTAGAGTAGCTGACTGGTGTAATTACCTTATAGTCGGGCAGAGGGGGCACAGCTGATAAATATGTGGCAGTCTTTCCCAGGTGTGTGTGTGTGTGTGTGTGTGTGTGTGTGTGTGTGTGTGTGTGTGTGTGTGTGTGTGTCAGCTACTTGGAACAGAGACACAGAGCTCCAAAGTGGTCAGTGTGGAGTCTTGTTTGAGCCCTGGAGAGAGAAAGAGAGTCCAGCCCCAAGTCTGGAGTGTGCTCCCTGTGTGCTCTTAAGAGGAATTGTGCTTGGTGCAGAGACCTGCATCTGAATATACTGTGTGTGTATCTATCCTTGTTCCAAGTGAATGTCCCTCACTGATGTCAGTGGTGAGGATTGAGGGCCCTTGATTGCTGGCCTAGAATGAGGTCTATAACACCCCACTATTAACTGGGAATCATATAAGACACCAAACATACAGGCACAAAGATTCCTAGATTTTGTAAACACAAACTCTTGGTCCAGATTGTCAATACACCAACCAGTGGTGCAACCATACCTGATCTGGTTCTCACTAATATGGGAGAGTGGTGCACATCCCCTAGTGTAATGTCTTTTCTGGTAAGATCAAATCACAAAATGGTCTCCTTTGAAGTAAAAATAAAACCTGGATCCCCAGCTAACCCTGGAATATTCAGGAACTACTCTAAGGCTATGAAGTGATAACCAAGCAAAATTTAAAGTCCCCATAAACCCTGAGAATACAGCTACCTGTGTAGAACTTTTCACAGAAATCCTATACAAGCACGTTAATAACTGCATAGAGGCAGTTGTACCCATCATGAAGAAGAACAGAACTAACTCAAAAAAGAAGCGCACTGGTGGAATCACAAAATCAGTAGACTGTATAACAAAAGGAAGAAAATCATGACAAAAATTAGGAGGTGCAGCACCCAGCAGGATAAAAGTACTCTCATCAAGCTAAACAAACAACTCAGAGGACAAATAAAGTCTACCAAAGCCAAATTTGAGGTACATTTGGCCTCCCAGGCCAAGGACAACCACAAGGCATTCTTTAGCTATGTCCACAACCTCAAAGGCAATGCACAGTTGTGTGCAGAGCTCATTGTAAATGGAGCCACCTATACTCGGCCAGAAGATATAGCAAACCTACTGGCTGACAAATTCAGCTCCAACTTTACTCCTCTCTCCTCCTTAACCTTCCCCCAAGAAATACCATCAAATATAACTCCACCTGCTATCACTAGGGAGAAGGTCCTTAATGCTCTCTCTAAGGCCAAGAACACTGTATCAATGGGCCCAGTCAATATCCCAGGATGCCTTCTAAATAGCATGAAACATGACGCATCAGGCCCTCTGGAATTGCTATTTAACTGAAGCCACCAAACAGACTTCATGCCTCATAAATGGAGAACAGCAACAGTCATCTAAATGCACAAAGATGGGACATCTACAGACCCTGGAAACTACAGACCCATAAGTCTCACTAGTCTTATAGGCAAAGTCATGGAAAGAATTATTATGGAAGTGATCAGTAATGATATAGTAAACCTCCAGACACTGGACCCAACCCAGTTTGCTTCACCAAGGGCAGATCATGCCTACTCAACCTGGTGGACTTTGAGAAGGTCACCAAAGCAATGGATGAGGGCAAAATGATTGACACCACCTACCCTGACCTGGCTGTGGCATTTGACACAATACCCCACTCAGTCATTGTTGGGAAACTCAAGAGATTAGGTACAAACCCGTATGTTGCCCAGTAGATAGCCAACTGTCTCACTGACAGGACCCAGGAAGTTAAAACTGGAGAGTCTACCTCTACTTAGAAGCCAGTCACAAGTGGAGTTCCGCCGTGATCAGTCCTTGGACCACTCCTTTTTGACATTTACTTCTCTGAAGTTAAGGCCATTGTCAATGGTCACTGGAAGACTAAATTTGCAGATGATTGCAAATTATGAGCTGTCAATGAATCCCACACCAACACAAATGTTCACCATGTAGGGCTGACACAGACAAACAACTAGTATCAGAGCCATGGACTAAAACTAAATGCCAAGATATGCATAATAGTATCCTTTGGGGGAAGTCTACCACCTCGGTAACTATCATATTGACAACACACCCCTTAGAGTTGACCCAGTAGTCAGGAACTTGGGGGCACACATAGACAGTAATCTAGCCTTTGACCATCACATGTCTACAGTAGTGAAAAAAATCATTCTATGCTGCGCAACTTATAAACTAAGGTATGACATCTAAGTCTAGGGAAATCATTGTTCCACTGCATTCAGCATTTATCAGACCTGCCATTAAGTAAATGCCCCCTTTGGTAGGTACCTAACCAGGCATATCCAACAAATGGAATGTCCACAGAAGTTCATCCCTAAAAGAATAAAGGGTGTAAGTAAAATGTCCTGTATAGACCACCTCAAGGCCCTATCCCTGTATTCTGTCTCCTACAGGATGTTGAGGGGAGATCTATGACTGGCATATAGGGCATTGTCAGGACCTCCTGCATATCAGCAAAACAAACAGCACCAGAATTACCAGTTCAAAAGACTTAAACCTTGCCTATGATATAAATAGGACCTGCTGGACAGACAGGTTTGTATCCCAGAGATTATCCTGTCTCTGGAACAGGCTCCCTATCCATGTGAAGCAAAGTTCCTCCCTAACCCATTTCAAGTGTAACTTGGACAATTGGATGGGGAACAGAAAATTCATCCCTGGCTTGGCATCTATGTCTCTAATGGACACAGGCAACCTGTAAATGGTACATCTCCCAGGCCCCTGCTTGTAAATGTTTCATCTCCCAAGCCTCTGCTTGGACTTATCAAGGGTACCAGAAGTTGTCAGAGATTTGGGATGCATGGTTAGGCTTACAAAGGCCCTTGTGGTCATTATCTTAGTAAACACCTATGAACCTATAAGAACTTCAGCAATGAATAAGTGAATGGTATACAAAAGAGAAGGCGCATGGGATGAAACTGGATTCAGATAAGGCAGTTGCAATGGTAGCAAATGAGGAAAATCAGAAGAGACTGAGAATTGAGTTAGAAGAGAAAATACTGGAACAGTTTTACAGCTTCTTGTATCTGGGATGGATGATTAAGGAGAAAGGAAGTCTGAATGAGGAGGTCAAAGCTATAATCAGAGGGGTTTTGCAGGCAACTAGCACAGAGTGTCAGGTGTAGTACATGACAAAATAATATCAAAGAAGCTGAAAAGTAAGGTGTGATGAGTACTAGTGTATGGTACTAGAGGTGACGGAGATGAAGTGTCTGAGACAGATGGTAGAATGCACACTGTAGGATAAATGAAGAAATGAGGACATAAGAGCAGAAGCCAAAGTAGTTCCAGTTGCAGAAAAGGTCAAAGAGAACAGATTATGGTGGTTTAAGCACATGCAGACAAATGTAAGACAATCTGATGAAGAAGATTTGGGACAGACAGGAAGAAGGCAAGAGGAAATGAGGGCATCCAGCAAAGAAGATGAAGTTAAGTACAAACTTGCAGTTTTAAAAGTACTGTATTTCATTTTTTCTGTTACCTAATTGTGTGTTTCACTGAATAGCATGTGCTGTGTGTCTCTCTGCAGTTAGTTTCCCACCCACCCTATCTGTTCTTGTTTTGGTGTTAGTCCTGGTGGCTCTGGAATTGCCCACCCCTCCTGTAAGTCTGTATTTGAACACTCCTCCTGAGTACATCTCGTTTGCTCACTTAACCGAGTACAGTGAGATCATATTCTGAGTCTTGTGTTCACTCTACTTAATACAGAGAGAAGATTAAGACCAACCCACTTAGGTTCTTCCTTCCTCTCTCCTTGCACTTTACTAACAAAAAATAAATAAAAAAAAATTGCACTTTATTCATCTGCTTTTACTGTGTGTATGTTTCCTCCTACTTTAGTTTGCTTTTGCCTCTTCTTAAAAGTACTCAATTGTATTTATTCTGCTGCATTTATTACTGCTTGGTAGTAGCCTGATTAAATTGTAACTGTTATTCTAAGTCTTTTGGTTTAAGCACTTGGGCTTCATACCAGTTGTTTTACATTAAGAAGGTTTGTGGTCTGCACTGTTGTGGCAGGACAGGTAGCTTACATTCTTCTAAGCTGTGAATTGCTGATTGAAGGCTCAGTGTCTGCTATTCTGAAAGTGTATTAGTTCTGGTTTAAGCACTTGGGCTTCAGGCCAGTTATTCTACATTAAGAAGGTTTGTGGTCTGCACTCTTGTGGGAGGAGAGGCTGGATTCTGCCCTTCTGAGCTGGGAATTTCTAGTTACAGGCTTATTGTGCCTGCTTATTTGAACAGTTTCTTTCTGAAATTGGTGCGTCTTGTTGCTGTGGCATAGACCAGATTCAGGCCTGCTGAATCTAGCTTTGTTTGTATAACTTGAGCACTGATACAGACCATCTTTTTTTGGAGAAGGTTCCCCTGCACCCTAGTAGTGGGAGTGTGCAGTTAGAACTTGTCTGATTGAAGACTGATGGAACAGGGCTCAGTTTTGAGCCTTTTTCTGGTTAATTGGGTAACTTGTTTAAATCATTTTGTTTGTTTTCTATTGTTTTATATATATATATATATATATATATATATATATATATATATATATATACATATATATATATATATATATATATATATATATATTTATTACTAGGGGCATTGACTACAACTCTAATCTGAGATATATAACAATAAGTATCCTTTTCTGTGCATTTAAAGTGTTTTTTTGATTGTATCTGCTTTATTTTCTAAAAAAAAAAAAAAAAAAAAAAAAAATATATATACTTGTTTCCCGCCTTTCTAAGCTAGTATAGTCCAGTTTTTAGGTTACTGCTGAATTCGGGGCTGTGTTACAAATCTGTGTGTTTGCCCATACCTTACTTGGATAGAAGGAAGTTTCTCTGTTCACCTGTGAGAGAGGGGAGCTTTGAGCAGCCTATCTGTCCCCGAAGGAGTGGTTTCAGCTCAGAAATTAGTAGTTTATTGGCTGTTTTGGGCTAATTTCTATCTCTTTCATTTCCCTGCTATAAAAATCGCATTTGCCCGGTTTTGCTCGCCAGGAAGCGCCAGTTAGCTAGGGTATAACTATTCCCGGCTCCACAAAGTCTCCTCTTCAATTTTTCCCTTGGAACTAGACAAACGTTCAACTTAAGCACTCAAGCCATTCATTTCTCAGCCCGGCACTTGCTTAAAACTCATAGCAAGCACTTATAAACCCTAGCACTAGACCCCCCCTATACTGTACAGAAGGACAAGGCTCTCTATTCGACCTTACCAGCCATTCAGTAAAACAGTTCACTATACCTACCCAGGCATGTCCAAAGGGCAGTTTCAGGTGTACTCTCCAGTCCAACTGGTGAATCTGGGCATTTTGAGGCAATGTTACAACTGCCTCGTACACAGACAACCCTCTCCTCCTACTACTACCAAACACTAATACATGCAAGAGATGCAATTATACAGCCAAACTGGAGACTAAGCTCTCTCAACCCAAGACTGGATCAGACAGTCAAGAGGAGAAGGGAAATACTTCCATCACACCACCAGTCTCACATAGACCCATTAAACCAGCACCGACAAAAAACACACATAAATACATGAAAACATACTCGGAGGCTCTAAATAAAAATCTGCAAAAGCAACAGTGACCTCCAAAGCAGACATCCAAGCAACCTCCACCCCCCAACACAAACGCAAACCATGAAACACATACTTCACAAAATCAGGCAAAATAACATACCCAACATACTAGTAATAGGTGACTCTATAGTCAGGCACACTGGCGTCCCACTCACTAGGCTGAATAAGGGGAAGGTTACTGTTAGCTGCCTGTCGGGTGCCAGGATCCGACACATAACACAAGCACTCAGGTCACTCCAGAACAAGTACAAATATGACTCTGTCATTGTCCATGTTGGTGTGAATGACCTGAGTCATACCTCCCTGGACTACATGAAAAGAGACATGGAAGAGCTCTCTGATCATGTAGCCCAGGCCAGTATGACCCTGACCCTCAGTAGCATCCTGCCCTCACCAAGAATGATACCAAGATATAAAGAAAAAATGATCAATTTCAACAATTGGCTAAGTTTCTGGTGTCATTCAAAGGGAATCCAATGTCTGTCCACTTGGGGTAACATGCTCAACAAGCCATGCTGCTTTGCTAGAGGCGGCTTGCACCTGTCACCCTCAGGCTTTCGAATACTGGCCAAGGCTCTTGCCACCCCCATATTGCCTTTTTTAGGTGAGGCTCAATAGACAAACTCACCACTGTAAAGAGCACAAGTAACAAAAAACTGAGGGTAATGCTACTCAGTGCCAGAAGTCTAAACCTCAGAATGCATGCACTCGAGGCACTCCTCAGTAAGGAGAAAATCGACATATGTGCAGTAAAAGAAATCTGGATTAAGGATCCAGAGAGTACCCCAGCACTACCAGGCTACAACTCATACCATACATTTCGGCCACAGTACCCGGACCCGAAATACAAAAAGCGGGGGCGTATCCATATTCATCAAGGATACCATAACTCCAGGTTAGTGGCAAAACATAATGCTTTAGAGATCATCCACATGCAACTAACAATGGGCAAAACTGCAATTCAAATTGTAGCTTGCTACAGTTCACCCACCATGTCCCTGGACCCCCATTCCACATTTCTGGAAACACTGTGAAACATAAAGGTCCTACTAAACACCCTAATATTGGGTGATTTCAATTACCCAAACATTAACTGGGAGAACTACTCAAGTACTAACTCCCTTGTCCAACATTTCCTAGAATTTATAAACTCAAATGACCTGGATCAACTGCTCAACACTCCCACCAAAGGTGACAACATATTGGACCTGGTCATCACCAACATGGGTGACCGGTGTTCCACACTGGAGATCAACTCCTGCTTGGTAGTAGCCTGATTAAATTTTAACTGTTATTCTAAGTCTTTTGGTTTAAGCACTTGGGCTTCATACTGGTTGTTTTACATTAAGAAGGTTTGTAGTCTGCACTGTTGTGGCAGGACAGGTAGCTTACATTCTTCTAAGCTGCGAATTTCTGATTGAAGGCTCAGTGTCTGCTATTCTAAAAGTGTATTAGTTCTGGTTTAAGCACTTGGGCTTCAGGCCAGTTATTCTACATTAAGAAGTTTTGTGGTCTGCACTCTTGTGGGAGGAGAGGCTGGATTCTGCCCTTCTGAGCTGGGAATTTCTAGTCACAGGCTTATTGTGCCTGCTTATTTGAACTGTTTCATTCTGAAATTGGTGTGTCTTGTTGCTGTAGCATAGACCAGATACAGGCCTGCTGAATCTAACTTTGTTTGTATAACTTGAGCACTGATCCAGGCCATCTTTTTTTGGAGAAGGTTCCCCTGCACCCTAGCAATGGGAGTGTGCAGTTAGAACTTGTCTGATTGAAGACTGCTGGAACAGGGCTCAGTTTTGTGCCTTTTTCTGGTTAATTAGGTAACTTGTTTAAATCAGTTTGTTCATTTTCTATTGTTTTATATATATATATATATATATACATATATATATATATATATATATATATATATATATACATATATATATATATATATATATATATATATGAAACAAATTGCACTTTATCCATCTGCTTTTACTGTATTTGTGTTTCTTCCTACTTTATTACTAGGGGCATTGACTACAACTCTAATCTGAGATATATAACAATAAGTATCCTTTTCTGTGCATTTAAAGTGTTTTTTTGATTGTATCTGCTTTATTTTCTGAAAAATATATATATATATACTTGTTTCCTGCCTTTCTAAGTTAGTATAGTCCAGTTTTTAGGTTAGTGCTGAATTCAGGGCTGTGTTACAAATCTCTGTGTTTGCTCATACCTTACTTGGATAGAAGGAAGTTTCTCTGTTCACCTGTGAGAGAGGGGAGCTTTGAGCAGCCTATCTGTCCCTGGAGGAGTGGTTTCAGCCCAGATATTAGTAGTTTATTGGCCATTTTGGGCTAATTTCTATCTCTTTCATTTCCCTGCTATAAAAATCGCATTTGCCCAGTTTTGAGCACCGGGAAGCGTCCACAAAGTCTCCTCTTCAATTTTTCCCTTGGAACTAGACAAACTTTCAACTTAAGCACTCAAGCCATTCATTTCTCAGCCCGGCACTTGCTCAAAACTCATAGCAAGCACTTATAAACCCTAGCACTAGACCCCCCCTATACTGTACAGAAGGACAAGGCTCTCTATTCGACCTTACCAGCCATTCAGTAAAACAGTTCACTATACCTACCCAGGCATGTCCAAAGGGCAGTTTCAGGTGTACTCTCCAGTCCAACTGGTGAATCTAGGCATTTTGAGGCAATGTTACAACTGCTTTGTACACAGACAACCCTCTCCTCCTACCACCAAACACTAATACATGCAAAAGATGCAATTATACAGCCAAACTGGAGACTAAGCTCTCTCAACCCAAGACTGGATCAGGCAGTCAAGAGGAGAAGGGAAATACTTGCATCACACCACCAGTCTCACACAGACCCATTAAACCAGCACCGACAAAAAACACACATAAATACATGAAAACATACTCGGAGGCTCTAAATAAAAATCTGCAAAAGCAACAGAGACCTCCAAAGCAGACATCCATGCAACCTCCACCCCCCAATGCAAACGCAAACCATGAAACACATACTTCACAAAACCAGGCAAAATAACATACCCAACATACTAGTAATAGGTGACTCTGTAGTCAGGCACAATGACGTCCCACTCACTAGGCTGAATAAGGGGAAGGTTACTGTTAGCTGCCTGTCGGGTGCCAGGATCCGACACATAACACAAGCACTCAGGTCATTCCAGAACAAGTACAAATATGACTCTGTCATTGTCCATGTTGGTGTGAATGACCTGAGTCATATCTCCCTGGACTACATGAAAAGAGACATGGAAGAGCTCTCTGATCATGTAGCCCAGGCTGGTATGACCCTGACCCTGAGTATCATCCTGCCCTTACCAAGAATGATACCACGTTATAAAGAAAAAAATATCAATTTCAACAATTGGCTAAGTTTCTGGTGTCATTCAAAGGGGATCCAGTGTCTGTCCACCTGGGATAACATGCTCGACAAGCCACGCTGCTTCGCTAGAGATGGCTTGTACCTGTCACCCTTAGACTTTCGAATACTGGCCAAGGCTCTTGCCACCCCCATATTGCCTTTTTTAGGTGAGGCTCAAAAGACAAACCCACTACCGTAAAGAGCACAAGTAACAAAAAACTGAGGGTAATGCTACTCAGTGCCAGAAGTCTAAACCTCAAAATGCATGCACTCGAGGCACTCCTCAGTAGGGAGAAAATCAACAAATGAGCAATAACAGAAACCTGGATTCAGGCTCCAGAGAGCACCCTAGCACTACCAGGCCACAACTCATACCATACATTTCGGCCACAGAACTCGGACCCGAAATACAAAAAGCGGGGGCATATCCATATTCATCAAGGATACCACACCTCCAGGTTAGTGGCACAACATAATGCTTTAGAGATCATCCACATGCAACTAACAATGGGAAAAACTGCAATTCAAATTGTAGATTGCTACAGATCACCCACCATGTCCCTGGACCCCCATTCCACATTTCTGGAAACACTGTGAAACATAAAGGTCCTACTAAACACGCTAATATTGGGTGATTTCAATTACCCAAACATTAACTGGGAGAACTACTCAAGTACTAACTCTCTTGCCCAACATTTTGTAGAATTTGTAAACTCAAATGCCCTGGATCATCTGCTCAACACTCCCACCAAAGGTGACAACATATTGGACCTGGTCATCATCAACATGGGCAACTGGTGTTCCACACCGGAGGCCAACCCCTCGCTGGTTAGATCTGACCATAAACAAATCACTTTGGATATCCACATTCTGCCCCCACTCCCGGACAAGGAAACCACTGTGAAAAACTTTTCAAAAGCAAACTTCACGTTACTTAAGTCCAAGGTGGAAAGTTTCAAAGCCCCCATGCTAAAGGATAATGCTGTCCAAGCTGCAAAATTATTTACAAATGCATTCTACAGGCATGTACAAGAATGCATGGATCATGCTATCCGAAGCAAAACCAAGACTCACTCCTCCAAGAAAAGAAAACCAGTCTGGTGAACCCCTGCCATAAACAAGCTATACAATAGAAGGAGGAAACTAGTACAGAAAAGAGTAAAATCCCAAGAAGGGAAGACATCCCTGATCAGTATCAACAAGAAACTACAATCCCTCATAAAATCATCCAAGGTGAGCTTCAAAAGAAAAATTGCCAAGGGCTCCAAAGATAACCACAAGGCATTCTTTAACTATGTCAAGAATCTAAGTGGCAATACTCAGATCTGGTCGGAGTTAGTGCAGAATGGTATAAAATACATTGACCACCCCCTCTCACCCCCAAAAGGGCACATAACCATACCAGAAGAATGTAGAGCCCCTGAAATCACAGACACTGAGGTTAAAATAGCCCCCTCCAAAGCCAAAAACATAGCATCAATGGGACTGGACAATGTCCCAGGCTGCGTCCTACACAAGCTCAAAGACAAACTAACCCCTCACCTAAACACACTGTTCAAACTCAGCCTCTCCACAGGCTACGTACCTATAGAGTGGCACTCAGCAACAGTTACTTCGGTCCACAAAAGTGGAGCCACAACAGTCCCTGGGAGTTATTGCCCTATAAGGCTGACTAGCTTGGTCTGCAAGGCTATGGAGTGATCATCATGGAACTCATTAACAGAGACATTGGGAACCTCCAAACACTGGACCCTACCCAGTTCAGCTTTGTTAAGAGCAGATCATGCCTCATAAACCTGGTGGAATTCATTGAGACAGTTACCAAGGCTATAGACTAGGGAAAGGTGGTACACACTGCCTACCTAGACCTCGGAAAGGCCTTTGACACCATTCCCCATTCTGGTATTATAAACAAGCTCACCAGCCTGAACATAAACCTCTATGTCACAAGATGGGTTGCCAACTGGCTCACAGACAGAACCCACATGGTGAGAGTTGCAGGAGCTAGGTCTGACTCTAAACTGGTTACAAGTGGCACTCCCCAGGGCTCAGTCCTAGGACCCCTCCTGTTCGGCATGTACTTCTCAGAGGTACAGGCAAGCACAGGAGGACTATGGCTGACCAAGTTCGCAGACGACTGCAAACTAGGGGCTATAATTGACTCTCCGGCTGACACAGACATCCTCCAAAAGGGTCTCACTGAGACAGATACCTGGTGTAAAAATCATGGCCTCAAGCTAAATGCCAAAAAGTGCATAGTCATCCCCTTTGGAAAAAACAAAGTACCCACAAACTATCACATAGGTGGTAGTCCCCTAAATATGGAAAACGTAATAAGGGATTTGGGGACCCAAGTAGATAGTAATCTCTCCTTTGATAATCACATTGCCAAAGTGGTTAGAAAATCCTTCTATGTGGCCCACCTAATCACAAAATGGTTTGCATCCAGATCAAAAGAGGTCATTGTGCCCCTCTACTCATCACTCATCATACCCATCATAGAGTACAACGCCCCATTTGAGATGTACCTTACAAGACACCTGCAACAGCTGGAAAAACTACAGAAGTACCTCACCAAGAGGATCACTGGCCTCAAACAGATGCCCTGTGCAGCTCGACAAAAGAAACTCCAGCTGTACTCGGTTGCATACCGCCTACTCAGAGGTGATCTCTGCCTGACATACAAGGCCATGTCCAACCTAGAATTGATGGACATGTTCCACCTAAAGAAAACCGTATCCCTTCAAGCCACACACTCTAGGGATCTAAACCTCTCCCCAACAATAAATAGGACATGATGGGGGGATATATTCCTGTCCCAGCGACTTTCCATGCTTTGGAACAAGATTCCAATCTACATTAGGCAAAGCTCCTCACTAACACTCTTCAAGAGAAACCTTGACGAGTCGATGGGAAACAGAAAGTTTACCCTGGGGATCACTTCAGTGGCTCTGCTGGACAGAGGCACAGGGAACTAATCTAAGGGGGTGGCGAAAGACAACACTTTCTGGCTAGGCTTATAAATGGCTTCGGGCAGATAGCCTAGTACCTACCTATGAATCTATGAAAGAGGTGGATGGATTGTGTGACAGAAAACCTGTGACAGTCAGACGTGAGTGTCAAAGATGGTAGAAAAGTGGCATTTAATAGAGAGAGATAGCATCAGTTGACACGACAGCCCAACCACATGTAGAAAATGGGAAAAAGGGGGTTGATGATGATGATTATGATGGTGAACTAAGGGAATAGTGCTTGGAAAGAAAATGAGAAAGTAAGGGCAGGATATTTATCATCCTGGTGTTGCGCATGTACAGATCCAGGTATATTTTAGCTATTCTCTTCTTTGTGCCTTAAAAGAGCTGGTATTTATTGTGTTTCTTGAGTGTGAGGAAAGGAGTTTCAAATTCTGGCCAGGAAAGAGGAGTACTAAGTGTCACCAGTTGTGTTATTAGCTTTTTTAACAGTAACATTTTGTCAGTGGATCTCAACTTTCTACTTGGGTTATAAAGTTGGATAATTTTTTTCAAACTAGGGCATTTGTTTGGATAATTAATGAATTTATGGGAAGTGACTAATTGGGAAAGTGTAAGGTAATGACTTAACTGTAAACACTGAAGTTTTTTTTAAGGATAGACAATGATGTGTCCTAAAATGATGGTTGGCAGCAAATTTTGCCACCTTGCTATAGCACTGTTCCAAGAGTGAGAACTGAGGGGATTGTAGATTAATCAAGATGGGAGCACCGTAAACTAATGTAGGGATGAAAAGGGATTAAGCAATACTTTTCCTGCCATTATCTGTGAGGTATTATTTGACTGTAGTGAGGACACCTAGCTTTTGGTGGGTGTTTTTTACTGCTTGTTTTATGTGACGATCAAATTTTAAACTTTCATCAATAGTAACTCCAATAAGCTTTGTTTGACTTGCTAGTTTTTTGTTGGTGTTATTAGAGGAAGTGATATTGAAATTATTGTTGCAGTCATTAATAGGATCATTTTTTTGGGGGGTTAAGGAGTAACTGTGTATCAGACAGACCAGCATTTATGGTGGATAAAGACTCTTTGAGTTGTTTTAATTTATTAAATTAATGGTTCTCTTGTTTGGCACATACCTTTCTGAAGTAAAAGCCAATACCAAATGGCTCTGGCTGAATATCTTTGTAGATGACTGCAAGCTGGGAGCAGTCATTGAATCCCCATATGATTTAGCCATCCTGCAGGAAGGTTTGTCCCAAATAATTAACTACTGCCAAAATCATGGGTTGCAACTAAATGACAAAAATGCATTATTGTATCCTTTATGAGGTTATCTACCCCAAGGAGCTACCACATTAAAAATACACCCCTAATAGGTGACCCAGTTATTCAGGATTTGGGAATTTATGTAGACAGTGCCTAACTTTTGACCAGCATGTGTCAATTATTGTAAGACAGTCTTTCTATATTGCACAGCTTATAAACAAAGGGATTGTGTGTACATCTAGGGATGTCACTGTCCCTCTTTACTCAGTGCTCATTAGGCCAGTCATTGAATACAATGCCCCCTTTGGCATGCGTCTGTTTGGACACATGCCACAACTGTAATACCCACAGAGATACCTTGCTGAAAAAATACAAGCCCTAAACAACATGTCCTACATGGACCATTTCTAAAGACTATTAAGAGGTGACCTGTGTCTGGCCTACAAGGCATCCTGTGATCCAATACTGATGGATTTATTTCACATGATCAAGTCAAATGGCATCAGAAATACTCAGTCTAGGGATCTAAACCTCTTCTGCTGTATCAACAGAATGGTTTGGAAGACAAGTATATCTTACAGAGGATACTGCTGCTCTGGAACTGACTATGTATTCACATAACACAAAGTTCATCCTTGTCCATATTCATGTGCAACTTGGATCTATGGATGGGAAATAGAAAATTTACTCCAGGACTGCCACCTGTACTACTAATGGAGACAGGCCACTCCTAAATGCTTTGTCCCATGCATGGGCCCCCTCAAATTATCTTTGGTATGATCCAAGTTATTCTCATTAAGGGTAACATATAATTATTGATCATGGGATGAGTAAGACCAATCTCTAACCAAATGGGGCAGGTTAATTCGAGCACAAAAAGAGAAACTGGCTAGGCTTAAAATAGCCTGCAAGTGTTGCTAGCCTAGTACTTACTTATGAATCTATGCTTTTAGTAGATCAGATAATTGTTGAATTCTCTGCTTACTATATGATTGTGGCTTGTTTAGAAGGTAGGTGGAGATCATTAATGAAACTAAACAACAGGGGATGTAAAATGTATCATTGAGGGACACCCACTGAAATGAAAAGGAAAGAGGAGATGTCATTTTGTCATTTTATTACCCTTTGCATATTTGAGAGGTAGCTGCAGAACCAAGATAGAGAAGTTTTTTGTATTCCTAGGCAAGATAGTTTTTGAAGCAATTTCTGAAAGGATACCATGTCAAAAGCTTTGGATAAATCTAGGAAAAGTGTCCAGACTAAGTTCCAAGAGTTTTGATATTTTTCAACAGATGTTATAAAACTAGGTAGAACTGCATATATACTAAGAAAAGGACAGAAGCTGTAGACGAAAGAAGGCATTTGTCAGCGAGAATGCTGAGGAGTTGGGGCTAAATACACTTCTCTAGAATGTTTGAGAGCTGAACAGTATGGCTGTAGTTCTACATTTTGAGATCTGATTTGAGTTTCCACCTTTATGGAGAGGAAGAATGTAGCACATAGGGTTAGGGCATAACTTTTGTTGATGGAGCGGTTGATTAGGATGGGATAGAGTTAGGAAAGCTAGAGCATTAGCAGCAAGTTTTTAGTACTCAGATAGTATGTTATTAGGGGCAAGGGTGGTAGGTTTTAAGGTTAGTAATAGTTTTTTGATTGTAAAAATCGAGACTGGTATGGGTGCAAGTGTTTTGGGAGCTAACAAGGGAGTAGAGGAACTTGTGTCTGCCTGTGCTGAAGGTTAAATAAAAGAGTTATTGTTTGGATCATGTGGGCATTGAATTTGCTGGCTACACTGAGTAAGTATGGTTAGCCGAAGTAGGTGGTGCTGGTGTACCAGGTTTTAACAGCTGGTTGATTGTACACCAAAAAGCTTTGGGTTTGATATAATTTGCTGCCTATATATTAATATAGTATATAGTTTTATCAATTTTGATTTGATTTTTAGTGGATTTTCTGAGACATTTATAGTACTGATGGGCAGCAATGGTTTTAACTTGCTTCCACTTTACCCAGATTTTATCTCTCTCTTTCATAAGCAATGAAAGCCAGGCTGTTGCATTTGATTTTATTATTTTGCTTCTTACTGGGGCTGGGTCATTTAGAATATTAAGAAAAGCTGAGTTGAACTGAGCTACAGCTTCAAGTGGAGGGGTTTGGAAAGCCCACCAGTTGGCTGATTTTTAGTGCTGAGATGAGATGGTCCTTACTAAAGTAGGAAAGGTCATGAACAAGGTTGTACAGATGCTGTTTTTGGTTTGGTTTATGGTGCCTTATTGTGAAGATGGGTAGTTGATCACTTAAGATATCAGGTAAGGCATCTGTTGAGAGGATTTTGTTTTGGCATTAGAGAGAATCCAGTCTAAGGTAGGGGCTTTACCAGAGTTTTTGTTGTATCTTGTGGGAGTTGAAATAAGCTGAGTGAAACCATATAGATTAATGACATTAGAAGGACCATTACTGTCAATAGTTTGCAAATCAATATTCAGGTCTCCTAAAATGGTTGGTCCATATAAGATGTTGCTTGACGCTCAGGAGAGAAGTTCTTCAGCAGTTCCTATGTTATTTCTTGGGGGAAGAAGGCTCCTATAATGCAAAGGTCTATGTGAACATTAATTTGCAAGGATGCTATAATATTTCAGCATTGGAAAGAAGGCGTGGACTTATATGAGCTATTTCAGCATTGGAAAGAGGGTATGGACTTATATGAGCTTTATCCTTCTACAGTACTGGCAGAAGCATTTCATCAGTATTTTAGTAGATTTAAACATCACATAGGCAGAGACCTGCTTCATCATCTAGTAAGCTACCAAGTCACACATCATTACCCAGTATCCAAGCAATAATCCACAACAAGTTAGATATAGGTTTATGGAAGTTATTTTCGTATACAGTTTTGCCTGATGTCAGATCTCTCTCTCAGTACAGTAATATTTATGAATGTTTTATTTGGTATTACTTGATGGACTTTAAGGATTCCCTGCAGGGTGCACTGTTGGAGAGGCTGGGTGGGTAGATTGGTGTGACGAGGGAGATGATTTTTCTGAGCTATGATACAAAATCAGTTTACCTTTACATTGTCGATCCCAGTATGGGCGAAATGGCTTCTGCGAATACCGAAGTGTGAATGTCTCCTATGTCAAATTCCGCATAAGTGAATGGCAAAACCTCGCCCCTTTTTAACCCATGGTAACACTGGTGTGAAGGTGTGGCGCGGCCGGAAATGTCAAAATTCGACATATTTTCGACATTTAAAATTTTTTGCGGTTTCGGTTCGCTTAAATGAGTCGATTAAGTGGCCGGTCGAGCATGTGTGATCGATGAGATAAAGGTAAACCTACAAAATCGGAATTGCTTAGGCATGGTAAGGCCTTGCTGTAATTATGATAGCTGCCAAAAAAGCAGTTACTAGAAAATGGAATGTTTTTGTTGACATTTCTTTCCTTTTAATAATGCTGCCAAGACAACATTTTGTATATTTGACTGTCAAACTATTGTTTGTTTACTTTTAAATGAACACTCCATGATTCAATTTCCTAGCAACAATAACTGAATGACATATTTGCTGTTTGGATCACCACTATCTCTTATTTTCTAGGAGACTTTGTGGCGCCGGGAATAGTTATACCCTAGTTAACTGGCGCTTCCCGGCGTGCAAAACTGGGCAAATGTGATTTTTATAGCAGGGAAATGAAAGAGGTAGAAATTATCCCAAAATGGCCAATAAACTACTAATTTCTGGGCTGAAACCACTCCTCCAGGGACAGATAGGCTGCTCAAAGCTCCCCTCTCTCACAGGTGAACAGAGAAACTATGTAAGCTGTTAAGTATAAATTTTCTTGTCATACCATCTAAATATTTTATTCTGTTATTTGATGAAGAACTTGATGTCTGAAACTTAATTTTGCCTTTTATCCATTTTATAATAAATCTTTAATAGCTTATGTTCTGAATAAAGTTATGTTTTTATTCTGATTGTTCCACTTGGCATTTTTACAACTCTAATTCTCTTATAGAGGCAATGCATTCTGTTATGGGATAAATGAAATATTGTGTACTGTAAGTTTAAGGAAGAATTCTCATAATGAGTTGCGTTATGACATCCATAATGTAGCAGTACAAACCATCTCATTTATCACACAAAACACGTCCCCGTGTGTTCCATTTACTTTATCTGTTTCTGTGTTATTTAGTTTTGACTGCTGTTTCCCATTCATTTCAGTTTGATTTGGTAACTGTGTAAGTTGTTTAATTGTTTCTTTAAGACCTATAAGAACTTCTTATAGGTTATGGACATTTGTAACAAGTAGGCAGTCTCATTTTTGGCTTTCTACTGCAGTTCTGAGGTAGATTTTACTCTTTTTGACATAAAACATGTCACGGTATTGTTGAATTAGTGCATGCAGTGAGCGTTATCAATAAGGATTGTATTAATACGTGTCAAAATTAAATTTTGCTTTGAATTTTTAACGAAGTATTATTTAGTGCATTAAATTTTGCTTTGAATTTTAACTAGGTTAGTGTTATTTAGTGTATATTTTTCAATTTTGAGTCGTTTTGCCAGTAGTGCAATTTTCCATTTGGCTGGTTGTAGATTGTATTGTATTTTATTTTTATTAATTTGGTTACTTTAGTTTTGGTGAATAGATTTGTGTGTATATTCTGTGTGTACAGTACATGATTTTTTTTTGTCACTGGGCTGACTTACAGTGACTGATGCACAGAGAGAAGTGAAGAATGCTTAATGAACCCAAAAATGCTAATAATATATGTACCCTGTCAAATAACTTTTTTATCATACCTGTTCATTGGTGTCCATTATTAAATGTATGTTTATTTATATGTTACATATGCATACTTGTGTGTGCCTAAGTGTTTACCCAACTTTTAAATACATATCTTATCATAAAAGAAGATGTATTTTACTAGTAATATAATATTTTAGAATGTATTATTTGATACTAATGCAGGTTTTCTGAATTGCAAAGGACAGAAATAACTGTATCAAAAAAAGGCCAAATCCCCAACTCCCCTGTAGGTAGTGTAAACTTCTGATGTGCTGCAACCTTGGAGTTGATATATATGCATAACTAAGAATCTATGTTTGGAGCAAAATACTCCTCAATAGGAGTTAATCTTGTATTGTTGGAAGTTTTTCATCCAATATTCTGTTTTGTGAATTGTATAAATTTTTGTTGGTATTTTAACAGTGTTTCATTTTTTGAATAACCTTACTATATGCACAACACAAGAAACATATCCATCTTTAGTGTATCATATCACCATCTGATGCTATGACACAAATCACAGGAAAAGTATACAGAAATGGATCATTTGGTAGCAAAATGTCAGTCTTATAATTTTACAAATAAAGTGGCATTTTAAATAAATCATTAAACAACTAACTAAATAATTAAAGGACATAAGTTTCTTAAATAAATAACATGTTATAAATATACTGCATATGATTTAAGCACTCAAAAATATTCTTTTTACATTTCATATAAGGATATAAAAATAAATAAATAAAGACCTGCAAAAATGAATGCATAAATAAATAAATAAGTTTGGTGCGCAAAGACAAAAGTGCTACATTGATTCCTTGACCTGTGAGGCACCACAAGCTCTTGGAAACTGCAACCAGTAAAGCACACAGAGTGTATAAAAAGTGTCCCTATAAGAAGGACAAGACCCATTATTGTGAGTCCCATAACTACCAAAAGCTATTAGGAGTGTAATACAATGTCTGTCAAAGCTTGCTGTAGTTCTGCATACTCCACACCCTCAATACTCGAAGACTTCTGTATCTCATAATAAAGTGAATGTTACAAGTTAGTAAGCACTCCCTGGGACTTATTATATATTCAATATGCACACTTTTAGGGTGGTATTCATAATCTGGTAGTTTGCAGTAATGTAACATTTATTAGTGCCACTAATCTTATATGCAGATAAGCAAAGTGTGTGGCATTAGCAATGACTAAAGAAAAGCTAAGATGTTTAGAGGAATATGCCTACTCACATTATAAGTTTTAAGTATCTAAAGTTAACTGTTAAGTAGATATGGACTACCTGAAAGCTATAAGCTTCATATTACTTTATAGCATTTTCTATGTATTCAGGTATTAGGGATGGACACAGCTATTTGCAGTCTAATTTAAAACACTTAAGGCAAGTGGCAGAGGGCCCGGTTTCATTATTAATATAAAAAAATAATAATAAAGGGATTTAAGATATTTTATGTGGGGGTATCCTTATATGGACACTCTGAAAGAATAGAAAGGGGGAGATAGGAAAGATTTAAAAGAAAAGTCACAGCAAAGAAGGGAGCACAGAAGGAAAACATCAAGAAGGTTGTGCTATTGAAGATGGGAGAGGAGGGGCACAATGTTTTTGCCAGGATAGACCCCTCCCATTTTTCATTTTTTATTTTTTTTTTTATATAAGAGGATATAATGAGTGGGAAATAGGTAAGAGAGTGTAGGTCTCAAACATTCCCACTGCCAGTTGGGGGTGGGGGTATTGGAGGACCTCAATGCTGAGAATGTAGGGATCTATGGTGGTACATTTGTTGACACCAGTTGGGACAGAATATCCTTAACATGCTGCATCAAAGCCTCAACTGCCCAAATCATCTAAACAACTACTTCTTCCAGCACATTCACAATCAAGTTCTGAAGCTCCCATTTTGTGAGGCTTTCCAGGCTGCCACGTGCTGGGCTATCTGTAAGACAGGTGCCACCTTTCTGACCCTGTGAGGAAGTTCCTGAATGAGCAGAGGATAAGTGACCCCTAGTCTGGGAGGTACATGCCTGGGCTGCTCCAAGTGATATTGAAGCTGTAAAAAAATGAACATAAATGACAGAGAAATAGAATGTGTAATTAAAATAACAAAAACAGAGAAAGAAAGGTGGGGGGGAGGCAAAAGAGAGAATATACTGATTAACTTAATTCATCATGTTACACAGTTTCAGTTTCTTAATTTAGAACATTTCTATTTTTATAAATATTTATTGAAATAAAACAGAATGTATAGGAAGTGTTTATGCATACTTTTATTTGAAAGTGTACGGGAAGTGCTTATACAAGCTTTGTGCTGAAATATTATGGGAAGTAATTATGTTTATTTTGCAGTACAGTATTTGACATCATATAATGGTTGGTTTTACATGTCAGAGTCTATTACACAAATAATAATGATCAAATGTTTGCCTGATATGCATTTGTTTGCAATACTGCAATAAGAACACCCAGCATGAATTCTTATAACTTACAAAATAATTTAAAGACGGAAATATTACACTTTTATCACATTTGTAGTAATGTACTGAATGCAGTCTATTTCTTCTGATACTAATATCTATCAGTAAGTTCCTTATATGCAGTAACAAAATCAGTTAAACACAGAAATACTACAGTTGTATACTGATATATCTCTCAGTCTTGTTTGTAGTAACATACCGAGTGCAATATATTGCTTCAGGTAATTCTGCATTAATTACTACTAATAGGTTTCACATACACACACATACACACACAAATTTATTTATATATTAATGAAATTAGTAAAAACTATACACTACTTTATTCTGGCTTAATGGAGGACTCAGTCTACAAATACTGTTGCTGCTGCTGCCGTCTCCTGTCATAGGAGACCTCCACCTCATTTGTAAAAGAAGAAATAAGACAATTCTTGTTTACCTGTACTTTTCATTTTTTGCCATTTATATATAAGTATACCATCACTGTTTCTAAGCCACTGCATTCATTGC
Source organism: Protopterus annectens (assembly GCF_019279795.1). NCBI lineage: Eukaryota > Metazoa > Chordata > Ceratodontiformes > Protopteridae > Protopterus > Protopterus annectens. The sequence goes on along the minus strand of NC_056749.1, from coordinate 470,151,612 downwards.
ACTATTTGCTTACCATGTGTTTGCTCAAACATATAATACTGTATGCATTCTCTTAGTTTCATAATCTTCCCTTTACTGTCATTTATTGGTATAGTTTTGACGGAATGTTTTTTAAACAGATGTACTGATCCACATATACCAAGGAAATACTGCAATATCCTGAAGGCACCCAGCATGTCCCTAGTCTGTCTCTGGAATGTCTCAGTGCCAAGTACAGTGAGGGCTATACAAACCTTAGTGTCCATAGGAATATGAAGTCCATTCGGTCTTACAGTACTCTGGGGGGGGAGGTAATATGTACTTACTAAGACCATTATAATGCCCTTGTCCACAATGAACCTATCAAGGATTTCCTGATTATTAAAGCTATAATGAGTTATCCATTGCCTCTATCTCTGCCTTCTTGGCTGGTAAGTGCCGCTTAGCACAAGTTGTTTTGGCTTGACCAAGTCAAACAGCTCACACCTGGAAATAGCAAGGCTAGCAGCAAAAGACAGCATTTCCATGGATTACAAAGTAGATAAGTTTTGTGAGACTTCTCTTTATATATAAAGATTCTGTGCACGGAGCTGAAGAGGGGGAAAATTCAACTATAAATTGTAAACAGGGGAGAGAACGTTTCATTCGCATATACTGGTTGCATCATTTCTCATTTACATCTCAATTTGATATTTGCTTATGCTATATTGAGGTCATCGCACGTTACAGTAAGTGTAATCTATGAATCGCAGCATAGCTGCACTCATTCATGAACAGTGAGCCTTAGGGTGTCTGCGTAATGACTAAGAATAGCACCATTAGTCTCACTGCTGCAAGGACTGCACCTGTAGTCCTCACAATTTCTATGTTACACTTTATCATATTTAAATATTGCTTATCAGTTTGGCAGATTATTATTAGTAGCATTTTAAACTTGAGCATTGCTAAAACTGTAAGGGAATTAAATAATTAAAAAGGACCATTGCAAAGCTGTAAAGTAATAAAATCATGAGACAGTAGACATCAGTTTCACAGTTCACAAAAGTACCAGAACACTATAGTCTTGTGTTTATTGTTATTCAGCTTTGAAATCCTGCATAGACAAGAAGGTAATTTATGTAATCTGATAGCACACAGTCTTTGAGATATATTGACCTTCTTGTCTCTGCATTGGAGAAACTGGTCACAGCCTGCTTATCAGGATCAATGGGGTCAGAGGCACAGTCTGGTTCAAAACCAAGGTCATTTCTAGTAGCATGTAAAAAGCCCAAATGGTTGCTGTAACTGGATAGGATTTCAACAGAGAGCAATGCCTTGTTAATGTATATCTGTTACATGTAACTCTGATCATGGAACCTTTGACATTTATAACCTTATAATGTTGTGGATGGAAACAAATTAAGTGTGTGTAATAGCCTACTTTTCTAATAAATACATTATTTTCTTTGTAATGGCTCTGTTTTATTAATTCATCTGCTGAGGGTCTTGATTTGCATACCAAAGGTAACAGTCTGCTTTTGAGTCACTGATAGTAATTTCAGCAAATGACCGCTCCTAATCCATTTTCATGAGAATCAGTTTCATCAATAAACAAACCCTTTTTTTTCAGGGCGCAAACCTCCCTACAATACCCATGTAGGGAAAACTCATACAGCTCTCAGCTTATATATATATAGACTCCACTATTGTACAACAGTGGAAAGAAAAGCAATCTTGATTGCTGAAAGTGGCTTTCTGCAATAATCATTTGCAGCAGTGGCACTCACAAAAAATGCAAAGTACTCAAAATTCAGTTAAAAGAGAAGAAAATAAAGAGCTTGGCTTTGAAAGAAACTGGAACTCACCTTTATTAAAATGAAATCAATAAGCTTTCTTCTTAATTGTAACATTTTATCAGACAAAGTTTACATTATCACTGATCTCTAAAAATGTTATCGTAATCACATGAGTAAGAACAATAATTACACTTTTAACAGAAGTTGGGTATAAAGTATGCTTGTTATAGTGTTGAAACACTATTTTCTCCTTGCCTTTCCTCTCTTAAATACATATTTAAGATTTCCACATGCATCCAGTACTGGAGAAACATTTGCATTTAATTTGATTTGCCACTGATATTCCTTATACCAAAACTCATCTTCTAAACTTCCCTACCCCTTGTCTTCTCTTATGTGATCCAGTGTAGAAAACATACACATTATTGGCTATACTTAAGCATTCAGTTATTTAGAGATTCTGCCACTCATTTTTTTCTTGATCTCTTGCCAATAAAAAAGAAAAAAATGATTCACACATTTTGCACACTGCTGAACAAACCACATATTTTAGATTAAAGAAGAAACCTGGTGCCCTGTAGGATATACCTACAGATACGCAAAATAAATTAGGACTTTTTGCCATAAATTTATACAAATTACAATTTATAGCTATTATAAGCAGCACTATTTGTTTGTGCCAGTACATTTACATTCCTTATCATTACTCTTGGTTGGTTGCTCAAAAAAATAAAAAAGCTTCAAGTGCTTATCCTTTTTGCTTACAGACATTAGTTTATCTCCTACTGCATTTGTCATGTCTTGACTGTCTGATAAAATTTGCCATTTGGTAGTAATAATGTATTTTATAACATAACTTTCTAAAGAGTGTGTCAGTAGCATGGCTATACTCCATTATTTGCCACTGTTATAGTTATTTTTTTTTTTTGGATCTCTTGTCTCTCCTCTGTATTTAACTGAAGCACAAAACTTCCCTACCCTACACACTGGGTAGCCTCCTGCTCTTAAATCTTAGACATAAAGTTTTAAAATTTCATCCTCCTCACTTTCTTCTGATGTCCATTGTTTTAACCTCACATATTGCCTCTTCACGATATTAGACTTCAAGTATGGGATACATGCTGGAAAATGTAATAAAGAATTACTTCATGTGGTCTTGTAATTACATTTGTATGTTACTCCAACCTTTTATTTATAAACTGTTGTTGTTGTTGTTGTTGTGTCTTTCGGCTTATCCCGGTTAGGAGTCGTCACAGCGGAACTCCGGTCCGCTAATGTTTGGTAGTGGATTTTTACGTGCCGAGTTACCAGCCCTGACGCACAACCTTCAATGAAGGCACGCCCATTCATGCATGCCTCCACACAGAAGATGCTCTAGCTGAGAATCGAATGTGACAACGTCTTGCTGTGAGGCGGCAATGCTACCGCAGCACCACTACCACGGGTTTTAATGTCCAAAAAATAATATCTTGCAAATTTTGGTACATGTAAACTATAAAAATGAGGCACTTTTATCCATAAAGTCTAAATATTTGTCTAACATTTCTACCTCAGCTTTCAAAATGGAAAAATATTGTCACTAAACCTACTATATAGCTCGAACTTCCTAAATATCGCTTGTGTTAATAAACACGTTTCTTCCCAGTAAGCAGTCACTGCTTACCTCTCAATGGTGCAGATTTTTGTGGAATGTCCAGATTTTTGATTCATATTTTTGGGCTGATTTTCATAAACACTTTGGATTTCTGACAAATCATTGAGCACTAAAGTCGGTAAATAATGACAGACATTTGAGTTTCAGACATCATATCCTTCAGAATGTGCATGTTAAAACAAAACCTGTTATTTTAGCAACTTTCTAAGTTTATAAGAGTAACATTTAAAATCTGTCCCTAATTTTGCACCTTTGTACCCAAATTATTTTGGCTTTGTCCAGATTTCTTATGCTAAGAGGTTGAGAGGTATGCATCACTGGAAGTCATGGTGGCACCTTCCTTCTCAAAATGATCTATGAGACCTTGTGCTCTACTGGCATCTGTACTTTATGTTAAAAGACCCAACCTTAACTACAGTTTCAACCAACAGTTTCAGAAGAATTGAAATTACTTTCTTATTATGTCTGCTATCAGTTACTTTTACCAGATGAATTTCAGAAAAACATGCAGTTTCTGTAGAGACATGGTTGGTGTCCATGCTAGTCCTAGTTTCATGTTTTAAGTTGTCACAGAGACTAGCCTTAACCAATTAGTTTATTTTATTTTATCTTTATTTATTAACCAGGATAGAACACTGATCCACTTATATTATATTTAAGTTTCAGTCTGGGGATAGAGAATTTATGAAAAAAATAGCTAATATCAACACAACAAGTATGTACAAAGTATGACTAAGTATAAGAAACAGCAGTATATTATAGACAATGTTAAGGAAACAATAAAACCATTGTTACAAGCACATTATTTGTTTAGAAAGTATTCTAACCAGAGAGAGAGAGAGAGAGAGTATCACCTTCATTGTATGGACTTTTATAGTGATCTTAACTGTGTGTATTACTCAGAGCTATAGGAAAGGTTGGGCAGATCAGCTCCTGCCCTGGTTGTCAATTTGTAAGATGTGCCATTCTGTAAATTGTGAGTGTATTTGTGTATATTATGTTTGTATAAAGGTAGATAACTATTTTTGCCTTCTCTTCATTTCCTGTGTACCTACCCTATTTGCTGGGCAGTTCCACTTTAGTGCAGTACTTCTCACATTCCACATGCTCTTGCACCAGAGCAGTCAAATCCCACGTTCCACTTCTAATGAAAGTAGCAACAATGCTGTCAGAGAGGCAGAGACAGACAGACAGAAAGACAGAGACACTATGCAAGCCACATTATAGCACAGGACATAGCTCTTTTTTTTTAGGTCGCTACCTTGACTATAACCCTAGCAGAGTAAATACAAGCACATGGTCAATTGTGCATGTATATTCACTAAGACATCAATTAGAAGTACAAAAATTACCAACAAACCACTAAAAAAAAGTCCAGAAGGAAGCAGACTCAGACTGACACGGCACACAATCCACATTTATTAATGAGCGCTTTCGTTTGGTCCATGGTTTTTAAAGTATGTTAGTTGAACGTGTTATTTTAATGTGTTATCTGAAGAAGTTTGGTACTGGACCAAACAAAAGCGCTTATTAATAAATGTGGATTGTGTGCCGTGTCAGTCTGAGTCTGCTTCCTTCTGGACATCATCTAGAAGCACAACCCAGAGTAAATTTAAAGCAAAGAGTGATACTGGTAACAGCACAATACCGTCATGTAATGTGCAGATCCTTTCTTTGCTTGAGAACTTGGTGATATCATGGTGTAATGGCAAATGTTGGAGAAATGTAGACATTTAATGGGTTTCAACAAATCGGCACTAGACAGTACACTGGAGACACAGTGTTACAGATTATAAAGTTTAGAATGAAAACCTTTTTTACAAGAAAATTTAGCATTTATTGTACTTCAATTTCAAACAAGTAAAATTTATTTCACCCCATTTGACAACTATGTATTCACTTTACAATGTTGTTAAGCACTTGCCTACTAAGATGCTTATGCATGTTTACACTAGTTGTTGTAAAGAAATTCATGCAGATAATAACACAACCATCCAGCTCTGAAAAAAAGAACAGGTATTGTAAACAACTGGGTATGTATAAATCATTATTAAAATAGATACCTTTAACTTCATTTATAAAAGAAAAAGAGCATTGAACTTCTAATTGTTTAGAGGGAAATCAGTTGATCTGATGTTACTAATCTTTGTAAATTCCTTACTGATGGGTTATCGGTTCCGTCCTCTGAACTGAGCCAGCCATATATCAAGCTCACGTCAGCCAAAAACTCTTATGCCAAGGTCCTACCCAGAATGCTCTGTTCCCTGTTACCTCAGATCTCATTTGTCGCATTGCTGTACAGCTGTGTTAAGCCACTCTCTTCAGCTAAGTGTATAATTTTTTGAAAGTTTATATATCGTTTCTACTTTAAAGTTTTTCAAACAGTTTCTTGTATTATTCTCCTACCCTATCGTATTCTTAAGACTCTCTCCCTTTAGTCTTCTTCTTCTTCTTTCGGCTTTTTCCCAGTTAGGGGTTGCCACAGTGGATCACCTGTCTGCTCATGATTGGCATTGGAGTTTTATGGTGTCGAGTTGCCAGCCCGACGCCCAGCCTTCCACAGAAGGCACACACACTCACGTACTCACACCTAGGGCCAATTTCGAGTGTCCAATCCACCTACAGCATGTCTTTGGGATGTGAGAGGAAACCGGAGCACTCAGAGGAAACCCACGCGACCATAGGGAGGACATGCAGACTCCACACAGAAGGCACTCCAGCCAAGGATCGAACCAGAGAACCTCTTGCTGTGAAGTGGCAATGCTAACTGCTGCACCACTGTGGCCGCCCACTCTCTCCCTTTAGTCTATTTCTCTTTATTACCCTTTTCTTACCTTTGAGGTAATTCTTCATTACCATCGTTGGTATTCCTTCTTCCTTCTCTCTTCTTACTCTTTTGGGTAGCCTTTCCTCTTCTTTTTGATACTGTTGTTCTTCTCCACATCATTATGTCAGATAAGAAAAGTAGTGTTGGTTTTAAACAGTGTAAAAATTGTGGCCGTAAGTTGCTGCTTTCTGATGGCCATGACTTATGTGTCTATTGTTTGAATGTCTCCTACCTTACTGTGTATCCCCTGTGTGGGATTTGTAGAAATTTTTTGACCAGGACTTTTAACGAGAGAAAGAACAAGTTAATCCTGAAAGGTCTTCTCAAATCTCCTTTCTGTGAGGCTATCTCTGGCTGGATCAGAGGGCTCACTCCCTCCTGCTAAACACAGTAAGAGGTGTTCTTCCTCCTCCTCCTCCTCATCGAGGTCGCTCACTACATCTCCCTCTGGAGATCGTAGGGAGTCGACTCATAAGAAGGTGAAAATTACTACTACTTCGGTGCTGCCACCTGTGACCCTTTCGGCTCCAGGCTCGGCACCGCCCCAGTTGATTCTTGCTCCAGCCATGTCCTCCTTATCGACACCAGCACTGGAATTCGCGGTGCAGACAATTACGGCTCTGACAGTTCCATCACAGCTCTTAACGGCACCATCTATGCAGGTACAGTCCCCTTCGGCACCATTGGTACAATCCCTTTTTGGCCCCGAATTTGACATTACTGTCCTCCACGGTGCAGACACTTTCAGCACCGACATGCTCTTCAGTGCAGTCCTTTTCGGGACCATCATTGTTACCGGTGCAAACACTTGCCTTTATGGTGCAGACACCTTCGATATCTATAGTGCTGACATCGTCGGCGTAGACTACTTCAGCATCATTCTCTTCGGTGCAGACATTCTCAGCTCTGGGCTCTGCACCTCTCGAATTAGCAAGGACCAAGTACTCTCCTTCCTTGGATCCATTCGTTGGTAGCCAATATAGTCCTTTTCTAGAAAGGCCAGAATCGCCCTCAGGTTTCTCTATGAGGTCAACCAGGAGCCTCTCTGAGCAAGATGTGTTGTGGCTTGTTGACCAGTTGCTTGTGGCTAGAGGTCTCTCTCAGTCGTCGAAACCCACGTTCTCTCCTTCAGGTGAACATACATCTCCTCAAACTCCAGCGTACATTCCTCCATCGACTTCCACCCAAGTATCGAAGCCCATTACTCTAACAGCAGCTTCCCTCCCTCAGACCCCAATAGTGGATCTCACTTTGGAACCAGAGTCATCCTTGTGGCCCTCGGTGCACTGGGCATTGGGTTCTTCTCAGGCCGGTGGCCGTGCCATGGGGGAGGGCATTCTTGGTTCTACGCCGATTTTTTCTATGGCACCCTCCAGAAATCCTCCCCTCTCTCACACTTCACAGTCCTCTTGAGACTCCTGGTCTGGGGGTCGGTTCATTGGGGTGGGGTGTGACTCCGGTTCTGAGGTTGTCATGCTCGGTTCTGAGCTCCCATCCCTCCTTGGGTGGGCTGGCCTTCCAGGCCATGGAGAGAGTGCTTGCCTCCACTGGTAAACCCCACATGTCAGAGTCCTCTCCCCCCCTCTGTGCCACAACTCTCACAAGCCACAACCACTGGACACTGGGCACAAGGGCCTCAGGTTTCTCCTCCTCAGGAGACTCCCCTCTTTGCAGTCTTCCCCAGAGCCTCCCACTGAGGAAGTATCCCACAAAGCTTTGTGCAAGAGGAAGCACATGGACACCACTGAGGAGTCTTTGACCGAAGATACGGACTTTGATGATGGGGAAGGGTCCCCATGGTCACCCTCTGATGAGATGTCCTTTGGTGACATCCTCAAGATCCTTAGACAGAGTAGTGACTGGAAGTCCTCTAATCCTTTATCAGAGGAATCTGTATTCCTGAAGGCCTTTCATGCCTGGCCTCCTACCTCCTGGGTTACCCTGCTGACTGATGAGCTAGTCCTTCTCATCATCCAACATGCATGGAAGGCTCCTGACACCCCGGAAGTGATACCGCATAGGCCTGATAAAATCTTATCACCCCCAGCTGAGCATCCCCATTGGTCATGAGGTCTTCCAGTAGATGCCATGGCGGTGGCAGCTGCAACTAAGAAAGACTTAGCAGAAGAGAGCCAAACTGTCCATCTACCCAACAAGGAGTCCCAAGTGATAGACAGACTAGGGAAGCGGGTATTTGCTTCATCAACCTTTGTCGCAAGGTCTTTGAACTATTTGGCGCTCTTTATGAGGCTCCAGAGGGATCTTATCAACCAGCTCTCTGAAACCTTGGCAGGAGCTGTTTCTGATGAGGTCCCTGTCAACGTAGCTTCTCAGATAACCACCCTAGAGTCCATTTCTAATTCTTCCATGCGTCTTATTTGTCACGCAATGGAAGGAGCAGCTAGAGCGTCAGGCATGGGTATAGTCACCAGATGACATGCCTGGATGCACCTTTACGACTTTGAGGACTCCTTTAAGGCTTCCTTCATGAATGCCCCCAACGAGGCTGCTTCTTTGTTTGGCCCTAAAGTTAAAGATATGCTGGCAAGGTGCAAACAAGATGGCAAGACCCTGTCTGCCATTGGTTTCAGACACTCCACTCCTCAATGATTCTACTCCAGAAATCAGAAGAGTGGGAAGATGTGGCACAGGAAATCACAGGGCTCTTTCCATGATGCACATGCTGAGTTGTCCCTAGAGGCAGAGGGGGAAACTCCAATGGAAGATGCCCCTTTTGGGGGAGAGGAAGTCCGCAAAACTGGGGTTCCAGAGATTTTTTTCTCTGGCCAACCCTATCAGCGCTCCTGAAGCATTGCCCAATTGCTCACCTCTGGAAGCGGTCGGGGATCATTTTTCCTTGTACCCTGCTGCCTGGTGAAGCATAACCACCGATTCCTGGGTACAATGGATAATATCCAGAGGCTATCGCATCCCCTTCCATTTTTGTCCAACCTCATCCAGAGTGTTACCCAACGTTCCACCCAGTCAAAGGGAAGCAGCAGCACATGAAATCCAAAAGCTGCTACAAAAAAGAGTCATCCAAATGGTCCCCCCAGACCAGATAGGATCCATTTTTTACTCAAGGTTCTTTTTAGTGCCAAAAAAAGACAGGGGACTGGAGACCAATTCTGGATCTCAGCACACTGAACAAATTTGTAAAAACAGAAAAATCCCGGATGGTCACGGTTCAGTCTATCCTTTCTCTTCTGGAAGAAGATGATTGGATGTGCTCTGTAGATCCTCAAGATGCGTATTACCACATAAAAATGGACAAATGCTCAAGATGATACCTTTTCCTAACCACTCTAACAGGGGAGAGTATTGCCTGCACTCCTTAGATGTTCACAGGCAAATACAATTTTATCTGGACAGAACAAAATCTAACCGTAAATCAGACCGACTATTTCTGGATTTTTCTGGAACAAGGCTAGGTCATCCTGTCTCAAAAGTTACATTGGCTTTGTGGTTGAGAAATTGCATTACCTTTATCTACATCAAGAACAATGTCACCTTGCCTCACAGAGTGAAAGCACATTCTACAACGTCTGTGGAAACTTCAGCAGATTTTCATGCTAAGGCTTCCCTCAATGATATTTGCTCCGCTGCGACTTGGGCCAAATCTCATACCTTTATTCTTCATTACAAATTGGATTTGGCCTCCAGAGGTAGAGCTTCTTTTGGGTCCATGGTGCTCAGGAATGTCCTTTCATGAGGGCCACCCAGAGATACAGGTAGCTGGGGACTCTGTCCCATCAGTAAGGAATGAATGAAGATTAACATCATCAGATAAAGAAGCTATGTCTTACCATAACCTTCCATCTGTGTTGTTGATCTTTATTCATTCATTACTCCCCACCCTCCGTCCCCCTCCGGAGGTTCCTGGTTGATCTCATATACTCCTTTATTGTAGGGCTGTTATGACCAAAGGTAGCCTCTACTTTTGTCTATCAACTTGCAATCCCAATCTGAGGTAATAGGGAGCAGAGCATTCTGGGTAGGACCTTGGCTTGAGAGTTTCTGGCTGACAGGAGCATGATATTGGCTGGCTCAGTTCCAAGGACGGAACCGATAACCCATCAGTAATGACTGAACGAAGATCAACAACACAGATAGAATGTTATGGTAAGACATAACTTGTTTTTAACATGATGAAGTCAGTCTTGGCTTAGTCTATAAATGACAGCTAGACTCGGTCAACTGTACATTATTTAGAGGGTAGTCAGTCATTAACCTGCTGAATTCAGTTTTGCTCTTTTCTTCTAACTCAGTCTAATCAGTTCAGTTTCACATGCAGTAGTAATTTTCTTGTGTCTCTCTATAAATCTTCCTTTGTTGTAACCATATTGCTGTGTATTTGCCACAAGAATATTCCCTTAGAATATGACTTTCACTTTTATTTAGTGCATCCATAAGCTGAATTATACCTCTTATTGCTGAAATTTCCCTTGATTTCTACTTTTTGTTATAGTCTATTCTGTTGCTAATAGCAGTAAAAATTTGTGTTGATTTCTCTAATTTAGTTTACTCCTTTCCAGCATTAAACTTTTTTTAGGTTTTGTTTTGTTGTACAATACTCTTGACACTAATATTTCTGACTATGCATTAAAACTGGATAAAATTAAACATGGCCAAAAATGGTCCCATGTCCCTAGTGCTCCTTCTTCTCACCTCCAACATTAAGAATCGGCATTAACAAAGGAACAATAGCAGGCATATGATCACAGGGAACATAAGAGGCCTAGTCCTAACAAAGGAACAATACCAGACACGGGATCACAGGGAACATAAGAGGCCTAGCTCTAACAAAGGACCGATATCAGCACATGATCACAGGGAACATAAGTGGTCTAGCCCTAACAAAGGAATGATACCAGGCACATGATCACAGCGAACATAAGAGGCCTAGCCCTATATACCTTTAAGTAGACAGACTTAAAAGTTGTTGCTACCCTCTACAAGTACTTAATGGTTCCCACCACCCAAATCAGGAAGGGCCATATATGAAAAACCTAATGTAAATGTGTGTCTACCCATCCAATCATCAAGACTAGCCTTAAAAGCAGGCAAAGTAGTATTTTGCTTTAGCTGTAGTTGTCACTTATTTCGTTGGGTGGGAATGCATTTAGTTAGGAACATAATTATTCAGCAAGTCTTGTTTATTTGTTGTTGTATATTTATGTCTCTAGTATGTTTGTGGAGCCACTGGTTTTGCAAAGAAACATGAGTTCAAATAGGATTCGGTCTTTCATGGCTTGAAAAATGAGACACAGGTCACATTAGAGCAGCAGAGAGGCCAGTAGTCTACTGAGTTAAAGGAGAATTGTGCTAAGCTATTGGAAGCGTTGAATGCTTTTGTACTGGGCAAAACTATTTGTGTGTGCATATTCAAACAAATATTCTAAATCTTCATGATCTTGTAACATATCATGGTAAACAAACTAATTTCCACTTACTGGAATCTGTTTATACCAGCAGGGGACTGTTCTGGTAATAGCAGCATTTCTCCACCACCTCCTCATTCAGATCTTTATGTGCCTTACACGCCTTACTTATTAATATTTTTGTCACTGGATTTTCACCCCATGTTTATAAAAAGGAAACCAGCAGCGGCAGAGGACTTACCAACAAGTCTTCTAAGCCAGTATACCTGGCCTTGTTAAGTAACCATAGTCCTACTGTAAAAAGATTTTTAAACCATCTTTCTGTTCTGTCTGTACCCAAGCACCCCATCTTCCATCTTATCTCTCTGGTCCCAAGAATCCAGCTCTTCTTCCTGTCCCTATAGTGTTCAAACCATTCTTCCATTAGTATTCCCATGCTGCTTTCTGGGTAAGTTTTTTCCCATCAATTTCTTTCACCCATGTAAGTTGACTGTCAGCAAATCATAGTGCCTTGGTCCATTGCCAGGTCTGCCTACCCCTCATAAACTCCCCTGAACTTAATTTGACTGGGTAGGGGCCAATGTGGAACATAAAGTGTCCTGGGAACATGTATCATATTTCTTGCCATTTTTTTAACACTTTAATCCTAACCGTTTCTCCCTGGCATGCAAATGTAATACCCAGAGACGGAGTTCTGAAAGGAGCTATGTTGGCAAGCTGTCCTGCTCATCCTATGCAAAGTGCTTAACAGTTGGCTCCCCAACCTCTGCCATAAAGCAGCAGAAAGGTTCACCCACTGGGTGTTCCCACAGAAGGGTTCACCCACTGAGTGTTCCCATGCATGTATCCAGCCCACAGAAAAGTCTACCCACTGGGTGTTCCCATACATGTATCCAGCCCACTGATTGGGCATGCCCAGCCTCCCCTGCCAGAGTCTCAGATGCCCAAGCTGCTAATCAAAACTGGGTCTGTTGGGCCATAGTAAGGACTTTATGCCTGTAAGCCATGGCACTGGCAAACTATAGGTAGTAAATGTATTAACCAAATACTTACATTTATATTCATTAATAAACAGTGCATTGTTGTTATTGATTTGGTTCTGAATCTCAGTGTCAGACTAACCAAGGACCTCTTCACTAAAAAAAGCACACTGAATAAGGAAACTCCTTAACTGATCCAAATAGTAAGGTTCCAGTCTATCACAGCTACAAGAATACATACACAAACAACTGCATACATACACTAGGCTCATTCACTACTCAACACCTGTGCAAATAAATGCATAGAAGCATAAAAAAGACAGTTTTTAATTGGGGCTGGCAAGCCCATATCCCATTGTAAACTAATATAACCAACTCTAGGACTGATATATTTAGGCCTTCCTCCTCCTCCTCTTTTAGAAATATTAACTTGTCCCATGCGATTGTATTTTTACCACCATGCCAGATGTAATCATGATTTAGAAAAATCACCATGAATATCAGATAGAAAAACCTAAGGTATGTACAACAATAAAGACAATACAAAATGCACTGTATAAATGCATTGATCTGTTTCCAATTCAATGATTTCCTAACTCTGAAAATTGTCTTTATTAGCCTTATATCCTGACGTTTTGCCAAATTTATATAACATCTAGGACAACAGCTCAAAATTTCTATAAGGATCAGTTGTGTATATCAGGAAATCAACTGCATATAATGAAATCCTAACTTCTTGATTTTTTTGTTATTGTGTAGTCCCTCAGTCCTGATCCTCTCCAAATAAATAAAATCTAAAGCAAATGGTAATGGTAACAATGGACAAGCCTACCCAGTACCAATAGTTAGTATAAATTAGAGTGACTTACCAAGTGAATTTTAACTCTAGCATCAGGGGGACTTAAATTGTTGACTCCATACATTGCTGACATTCGAAACATTGAATCCTAAACATTCAAAGTACAAATCATGGAAAAAAATAAAGCCCTTCTGCACACCACACACCCCCATGCTAATTATATATACCAAATGTAATATTGCACTATGGCTGGAAATTGGCAAAAAACCCCACTCCCTGCTGTACGTTGATCTCAAACAAACAGTTACTGCTGCATTTCGATGTTTTCCACTCTCAATGTTTAGAGTCAAGTCCATGTTGTGAGTGTCGACAATGTGTGCAGTTAACACTTTAAGGTAGATCCAGTCAGCAGCATATATATATATATATATATATATATATATATATATATATATGAATTCACTTTATAAGCTCAAACGTCTGAAATCTCGAATTGCAGAATCTCGAGCCTATAAAGTAGAAAATCCAAATACCCGAAACTGCACAATCATGAAGCCCTCTCCCAACACTTTCAAACACCATTACAATACACATGCACACAACTAAATAAGCACACACACCTATCCTTATGATATGCAGGGGGGCAAGCCCCCCTGTACCCCCCACACCCCCCTACTTAAATATTCTAACTCCAAAATTCGCACTACATACACACAGACACAAAACACCACCAAACAAACTACATTCCTCTCGCACACACACACATCACAGTAACAACACAAACTAGTAAACACTACAGCCCCTACCCAACAACCTTAAACATAAACACTTATCTGAATCCACGAACACAGCATAACGCCAGAACCGCTAATTCAGAATCTCCCGCATTCGAGATTTTGAATTCCGCACTTCTGGGGTTGGATCTTCTGATCCTTCCACTTTATGAACTCGAGATACTGAATTTTGAGATTTCAGTATTTCGAGCTTATAAAGTGTTCCTCTCTCTCTATATATCTATATCTATATATATATATATATATATATATATATATATATATATATATATATATATATATAGATACACATATACATACACTTTGATAACTCAAAAAAGTTCACTTTCACCAACATCATATAACACTATTCAAGCTTATAAGAGTCCTCTGTATCCAGATTTCCTATAAATAAATGCTTTTACTGTTGGTTGGTATATTTCATCAGCAGACCAGCTTTAACATATTATTCCTGCAACAAATCCATACAAATCATTGTTAACCAAGTATAGAATTTGTCTTGCCATCCTTTTTCATAGAAACATGGCTAACTGACTCTCAATTACTTCTAAATCATAAAAAGTTAATTAATTTTATTTGGTCCAAAACAATTGCATTCCAAAGTCATGCATCTGGAGCATCCTCCCCAGGCCTCCTCTGAAAATGGGCTCTGGCCCAGTTGGACTTTCCTGGTAAACAAATGTTAAATAAAACAAAAATAAATTGACTTCAGAAAAAAAGTTCATTTTGATATAACCTTATCAAACAGTATAAAAATTGAACTTGTTACTAAATCCAAACTTCTAAGCATAATCATAGATGAAAACATGAAATATGATATTTCACATAAAACAGGCAGTTAAAAATACCCACCAAAAACTCAGCTCCCTGTATAAGATCATACCATATCTAACTGATAATGCCAGAAAGCATATTGTCTCAACCCATCTTCTTCCAGGACTCCAATTTTCACAAACTTACTATCTAACATTAAAGTCTACTAGAATACTATAACAAATCTGTCAGATTCACAACCACCTCATAGGACATACTGCTGCTAAGTCCTGAAACGTTAAACTGCACAGAACTGCTACACTACCTAACCTAATCAGAGCTAGTTATCCTCATAATCTGAGTAACAGACCAGAATACTATCAGTCCCTAAATGGTATAATCATGAAGAACTTGTCACTAATAAAATTCTGCAGTCTACAGACAAGCACCATCTACTAGTAACCAAACTAAGCTTGACAGAAGACTCCAACTACACATCAAAAAAGTGAAACTCCATCCCTCACCCTGTCAGAAAAATGGACAATCTAATATTTTTTAAACTGCAAATAAAATAACACCTAGTGGCCTCCTGGCTGTACTCCTACATTTCTCCAGTCTAAATTCACATTATACCTCATTGCTACCAGTAATATCTTCCATATATCCTCATACTGTTTTTTTTCCAATGGAACAAAATTGGTTGCCCACTCTTTCTGTTTCAAAACAAATGCAAACTAATTTTTGCTGACACAAATGTATTTTTGCAATTATTGCAGAATATTCTTCACACAGCTGATTCTTTGAATCTGAAAATGGTCTGCACATAGATATCCACTACTTTTAATTGTCACAATGAAAATCTAGCTTTGTATATTGCAACATAAATATTACCCTATATAAATGTATGATTATATTGTTCCTTTGTGAATCTAAGTCTAGTTTGCACACAGATATCCATCACTGTTAGTGGTATAACGTAAGGACAATGAAACACTGTGTAATGTTAATGCAACCCTGTTCATTGTACATCAACATGGATTTTATTGCATTTCTTTTGTCTTAGCAGAGATGTGTGATATCTTTGTATACATATATATTTGTATATATCTTTGTGTCTGGATCTTATATGTATATATTTATGTTACTTGATGCTTTTATCCCTGGGCCTCTACTGAAAAGGCATTTTATACTGCCTAGTTGGACTTTCCCAGTAATTAAATGCCATAATTAACTAAATAAATAAATCATAGGTGTCATAAATATTTCTCCTAGTTACTCACTCAACCATATCAAAGTGTATCCACCTATTAAAGACAGTAAATGAACACCAATGCATTATTTTTTATAATTTGTTCTCATTGTGGCCACCATTTATCATATTTAAAATTATATTAACTCTTAAAGTCAAAGTTATTGACTGCTTCCATTGGGGTCAGCACTTATCAAGGGATTCTCCCATCCTTACTTAACTGCCTTCTTTTATATCTCAAATACCACTGTTACCTGGTGAGGTGCCATGCATTAAGCTGATGGAAACATTCAAATGTGAAATAAAAACATGAAAGGGGAAGAGGCCATATCAGAGAGCAGCACAGTACCCCTCTCTCCAACCTTCCCTTTCCATTGGCCTTAGTAATGCTTCCAATGCATTTGTCTTGCCTTTGATTACAACCCCACAAATTAGCTTGAAACAATCAACAGTGCACCTAAATTACTCTTAGCTGGTCATACTGTCTTCCACTATTGGGAGTATTTTGCATAATAAGGCTATTATGTTGGTTCAGCACATAGCTTCAAGATATATCCTGTTGTACAAGCCCCATTATGGATCTCCCATAACAGTGTTCACTTACACCTACTAAGGGTCACATACACATCAAGTCAGTCCTAACTCATTTGCATGGATAGAAAACAGTTCTTTGGCTGCCCACAGTATCCTACTGATGTAACTTTTTGATAGTCCTGACTAGCTGCTCAGCCAAAGTCACAATGTATCTGTTACATTGAGATGTTTAATTTATTAATTTAGCATGGTCTTCCTGGCACTACCTGTTCATAATGGAAATCAGATGGGGAAGTAAGAGCAAACTATAATCACATCCAAGATAAATACCCATGTGAACAGTAGCTAACTCTGTCTCATTTGAATGGTAACTTAACTGTAAATCAAAAATGTAGTTATCATAAAACCAAACATTTTTTGTAAACCATTTATATTCATAGTATTTGGCCAATGTAATTATCACACCCAAATATTTTAAGTAAATTTCTCAAAACCTATAGCATAGTGGTAGTTGACAGGTAATTGTTTGTGTATCTCCGTGTGTGTGTGGAGGGGGGGTGGAGGGCTTGGATAGGTGGGTGGGGCCAGGATTTGGCTAGTGGATGGGACCAGTATTGGGTTCATAGGTATAGCTGATGTTGGGCTAATGGATGGAGCTGGCATAAGTCTGGGGCTAGGGCCAAGGGATCAAGATGGGTATGCAATTCTAGGCACCAGACTATTTTGCTATAGCCTTAGTATCACCAGCATAGCTTCCCCAGTGGAGATTACTGGATTGGTAGAACAAGACCCTGGCTAAGCTAAAAAAATATAAGGTATTTATGGACAGTGGGTCACATGGGACCATGGTTGCAGATAATATGCATATGTGAGGGAGTGTCCATACGTAGGGAATTTGTATGGCATAATGTGGTAGGATGTTGAGGTTAGGGTTTGAGTAGCAGGTAAAAATACTGTGGGTTCTGTTTTATTTGGGGGCCAAGAAATACAGGATAGGTACATAGAACTCACTAAGAGTGGAGATAATCATGAATTTAAAAATTGACTAACATTTGGACAAGATTAGAGTTGGGAGAGGTAACACTAGAATACTGGCTAGGCTGTTAAAAGCAGAAATATAACAGAGGATAAAGGTACAATTAATAGGTTAGGTTGTGGTGGCAATTTTTAAGTGGTATGAGTTAAGAGCAGCAGAAGCTAGAGGGACACAGAGTGCAGCATAGGCTAGATGTTTGGGAGGGGAATGACGATTACCTGTGGTAGCCACAAAGGTGAGAATAGTCGTTGGGTGCAGTGAAGCATGAGAGTGTATTAAGCAGCAAGAATTTTTTCCCTGCATATATCCTTAATTAGTGATTAGTAACTGATTTTTTTGTGTCTGATTGTAAATAAAAACGAGTAAAAATATAGGAAGATTGACAGCATGTTGAATGTAAAATCCCCTGCGAATATACATTAAATGCCTATGATTAGCACTTGGAATAACATGTGAATTCAGTTTATTAATAAGGTAGCAATTGTGGGTACGAATATTATCATGCCCCTCTATGTGCATGTGTAGTCCACTCTAAATTACATAGAGTACAAACTGCATTTCAACAGATGGCTGAAGAAGCATTTCCTCATCTAAAAATTACCATACGTGGAAAGAGGCAGAGAAATTATAGCAGGACAAGAGATGAAGATGTACTGTATAAATTCTAGCAAGAAAAGCAAAATTAGCATACATGAAAACTACAGTATGAACACAATAACTGTAAATAAATTCTTCATTATTTCTAGTACTGAAGATAATAGCTGAAACACAGCTAACACTACCCACGAGACAGGTCTATAATGAAGTGAATGAGTCAAGGAGGCCAGCTCCTCAGAAGGAGGGCTGTTGGTAGCAATCTTCCTGGAAGACATGGGCATGAAAATGTAGTGGCTGTTGGTGATTCCCTTGCTAGAAAAGACTCAGTAGTCTGTCACCCTGGTAAGGTAATTATTTACTCCTGTCATTCTAACCCTGGGACAAATTACAATGGTTAGCATTCTTATAAAGACATTATGAACAGCATTATTTTTTTTTTAATATTTTCCCCTCTACCTCTATGACTTCTAAGCCCTATCCATTTTGACACATTCATTCCTCCTTTTCTTGATGTCTGAGGATTGAAGATCACAGTATAATGTATTTTTACTGTTACTCATATGATTGGGTTCTTAGTATTGTATTAATTGTTCAATGATTTTTTAAATTAGTTTTCAAACTGATTTTTAAATGACTTGATGAACAAACCTATAAAAAGGCTATTTGTAGAGATGTTAGTTATTTCTGATGAAGTCCTGTATGTCATACGAAAAGCTAAGTTTTATTCAAACATGCTTAAAGATTTTTCACGGTGTGGATTTAACTGTAGAAATAAAGTTTTTATTCTGGATTCTGGTTTCCCATTCTAGAGTTGGCAGCCAAGTATTTTGGTGGATTTGTCTTCTGTGGTTCATTAACATTATAGAATGTGCAAAGCTGTCAAAGTTGTTCTGTTACTGGAACAAATTATATTGGTTAGCATCCTTATAAAGACATTATGAATGGCATTGCTATTTTTTAATATCTTCCCCTCTGTTTTAGCCCCCACCATGACTTCTAAGCCCTATCCACTTTGGCCCATTCATTCATCCTTTCTTTTGATGTTTGAGGATTGAGGATCACAGCCATCCTTCACTGATGATTAGGTCTTGTTTTTTATATGCGACTACCTCACTTCCTGTCTTGGCTGTCAAGCTATGTGCACTACACTAAGTCCAGTTGCATAGGAATGCTTTTCCCCATCCTCATAGCTGAGCAGCTGAAATATAATTCAGTTGTTGGTTGGGCTTGCACTCGCAGTCCAGTATCTCAAGCCCTTTATTTGTACCAAGACAATGTTCAGAATGCTGGTGTTGGCCATGGGACCTTTGCTGTACCCATGCATTACAATATCATTGAAGGTCATGGTGATAAAAAGGACAGCAGAAAAATAACATCTTACCCTTACTGAGATTAATAATAATATCATAAGGTCTTCAAGGTTCATAGACAGATGTTCCTACTTGTTGAGTTTCTAAAATGTGTCATAAGCATTATGGTGTCTAATAAAATACATTTCATGAGTGTGAAATAAACAACAGATTTTTATTTTCAGTCAGCAAGCAAGCAAGTAGGTATTAACACCTAAGCACATTTTTTTAAATATCACTACCGCTGTATTAAAAGTTAGGATGACATTTTAAACACCATTCTCACACAATTCTAATACACATATAAGGGGAATAAAACAGATATTTGTGCCCTTAAAATATGTTTATACATATATATAATTCTTCCCAGGTTGTCTGCTTTCATAAAGAAGTAATAATGTTTAGAAAATATGCTTAGAAAAATGTGAAGTGTATACACCACTAAATAACATTCTCTCATTTGTTTCAAAGATATGTGAATTCTCAGAAACCTGCCCAGCACTGATCTGTTACCTTGTTAGAGACAGTGAAGATGTCATTTTGAGGTGAAGAGCATAAATATGTAATAGGTGATGGTTATGATGCAAGTTTTATGGTGCCCCCACTTATGAATGAATCAACCAGTATCGACAGTTACTTAAACAGAGAGTGCTGCGGTTGGCTATGAAAAGAAGTTTATAACTAGTCACTTTACCAGGTTAAGAAATTAATTAAGAAAATACATAAATAAGAATAAAAAGTAGCTGTTTGTTCTGACGTGGTTTCTGATGTATTAATTTTGCAGCTTCCTTCACTCCTAGTAGAAAAGCTATCCAAAGGGAAGGCAGACTTGTTCTGTACATATGCAGTATGGAATCAGATAATGTAAGCATATTTTTCAGCCCTGTGGCACAGGCCAATGGGTGTAGAATCATCCTGTCCTGAAATGAGTATTCCTAGTAGTCAGCATTTTATTCGTCTATTAAATATTCCCCAAGCTAAAACATTAAAAAATGTTACACTTCTTGTCAGGTAAAACTGGAGGCATTTTGAAAAAAAATATATAAGCATTCAAGTGTTGATAATGGCTACCTGAGTCATGTTTAATAACTGAAATAGAGAGGATACCTCTCATCCAATCAGGGATAAATTTCAACAGAATCAGGGACAAAGCCAGAAAAAATCAGGGACAATCAGGGACACTTTTAAAATACTTGTGCTATTAACTTGTGATATTCACAGAATCACAGCATATGAATTAATGTACATTTTGTGAGGTAAAAGAAATCTACGACTCTTAATTATTGCCATTATTCATTAAGTTTAATTCACCAACTTTCCTCCAAAAGTCACCAGTTTTAGGAGGGATTAAGAGGGACAGAGCTAAAATTTGAGTCAGAATCAGGGACATCCCTGAAAATCAGGGACAGTTGAGAGGTCAAAATGAACAAAAGATATATTACTACAATGACATTTTTAAGATATGTAAACTGATAGTGCAAATGCATACTTTTCGTTTGCAAACAGATCAGGTTCAGTGGGAATTTAAGAAGCAGGTTTGCTTGTAGCTTTATTCTCACCATGTATTGAAGCAGCATAAGTCAACCCTGAAAGTAATGTTTTCTTGTGCTGTGATGTGACGCAGTTTAGTTTGACCTTGAGATTGCAGGTCAAACTTCCATGAATCACATCACAGCATGAAAAAGCAACACTTTCACTGATGATTTGTACCATGTAGCGACACAGCTGTGGTACAAAGCTCCATGGAAAAGAAAAAAAGAAAACTTATTTTTATGTGTATGCCACTGCTGCAATCTGCAGAAGACTATGGTGGGAACCACTACCCTAGCCCCACCTTTTATGCATGAAATACACATCTGAAGTTGACCCCAAATGGCAAATATGCAAAAAAAAAAAATCACTTCTTGTGGAAGGGACGAGCCAGTATCAGCAGTTCTTTCCCATTTCTTCCTGGCCACCAGCTCTTCCATATCCATGCTGCTAATCAACCGGGCTATGTGATGGACAGTCAACTCAAAAGTCTATGTGCCGTGAAACAGCTTTTGTGAACAACATTGCTGAATAAACTTTGTGAGTACATTCTGGCATACCTGCTAGCTTAAGTGTCCTGCTTAAATAGAGCACTAGAAGCAAATAAAATCAAATAACAACCCAAACCAGTCTGAAAGTAGGGAAATGGTTTGCTCAAAAAATCAGTATACATGTACTATGTATGCCAGAGATATATGCCATTACCTAAAGGAGGCCAAACACAGATGGCAAGAACATTTGAGAACATTCAACTTTTCTGATGTAGCCTAGACAAAGTGTAAGAAGGCCAAACAGAGTGCATCATTCAGGTTTGTTGAATAGTCATAATGAGGTCATTTCCTTTAAATGTAAATGACTGGATCCTGAAAAGTAAGACAGGCAAAATGGAGTTTTTCTTAAGTACAATATGGATCAGGTCATTTGTGCTGAAACATGGGCAACTGAAGTAGCAAGTAGTTAAATACATAATAGTGGTGGTGCAACTATGTTAAATGAGGATTTATTTTGTAGAACTGTTGTGCTTATAGGTTCATAGGTTGGTACTAGGCTATCAGCCCAAGGGCCTATACAAGCCTAGCCATAACAATTCTCTGGATATTTCTTCCCACAGTATTTACTTCCCTGGAGCCATGTCTAGCAGGGCGACTTACATGATCCCTGGGGTGAATTTCCTATCTCCCATCCAATCGTCAAGGTTCCTTTTGAAAAGGGCCAAGGAGGCCTTCTGCTTGACATGTATGGGCAGTCTATTCCAAAGTATGGGGAGTTCTGGGTCAGGAACCTATCCCTTCAGCATGTTTTGTTCATTGTGATGACAAGTTTTAGATCCCTGGAGTGTGTGGCTCTGAGGAATTGGGATTTGTTTAAGTGGAGCATGTCCAACAGCTCAGGGTTTGACATGGCCTTATATGTTAAGCAGAGATCGCCTCTGAGTAAAAGATATGCCGCAGAGTATAGCTGGAGTTTTTGTAGGCGGTCAACATAGGGCATCTGCTTTAGGCCTATGATTCTTTTAGTGAGGTATTTCTGTGACCTTTCCAGCTGTTGCAGATGTCTTGTGAAGTACATACCAAATGGGGCGTTGTACTCTATAATGGGTCTAATGAGGGATGAGTACATTGGGACAATGACCTCCTTTATTCTGGATGAAAATTCCTTAGTGATGAGGTATGCCACATAGAAGGATTTCCTGACTGTTGTGGCAATGTGGTTATCGAAGGTGAGACCACTGTTCACCTGTGTCCCTAAGTCTCTCATCACACTTTCAGTGTTTAGTTTACTGCCACCTATGTGGTAATTCATGGGTACTTGTTTTTTTCCCAAAGGGGATAACTATACATTTCTTGGCATTAAGCTTGAGCCCATGGCTCTGGCACCAAGCATCTGTTTCTGTAAGGCCCTTTTGTAGAATATCCACACGATTTGGGGATTCAATAATGGCTCCCAGTTTGCAGTCATCTGAGAACTTTGTTAGCCAACGTCCCTTAGTGTTGGCCTGTACTTCTGAGAAGTAGATGCCAAACAAGAGCGGTCCCAGGACTGAAACCTGAGGTACTCCACTTGTCACTTGTCTGGAGCTGGATTTGGAGTCTGCTACTTTTACAGTCTGGGTTCTGTCAGTAAGCCAGTTGGCAACCCATCGAGTGATGCTTTCATTTCAGATGCTGTTAAGAGCCCAGTGCCCCAGGCAGGAGAGTAGCTAAGTGCGTCAGTTTGCTTTAGTTACTGCTCTAGATGGATATGGTGAATTCATTATATTTTGCTTCTGTTTTTTTTTTTTTTTTTTTTTTTTTTTTTTTTTTTTTTTTGTTAACTCCTGCAGGTCTGTTACTGTTAAAAGAATCTAACAACAACATAGTTACATATATATGACATTTACATTTTCTTATAACAAATGTTAAAAAATTATGTTTTTCAAGCAGCTCATTTATTTTAGTGTTGTACAGTGTGTGTGCAGAAAGTAACACTTGTCTAAGGACATGACTATCAGGTGGAAGCTGGACCTGCAAATGACATTGCAGTAGTTTTCTGTTAAGTCTAATTGTCTAAGTTTTTTAGTAAAAAATAAGTCAATCCCCAGGATTCACGAATCCTCCGTGTAAGACTAAATTAGTCTTACACGGAAATGCCAGTCTGAGAGTAAGACGGCAGTGTGCCATGCATATTAATGAGGGTGTGCTGCCTCAACTCTAAGGCTAACATGGAGCGTGCACGAGTGCAGGGGGCGTGTCAGACTGCCGAGCAGTCCAAAAATCCATCCCCTGCAAGTCTCTAAATTGGGAAATGTCAACTGACATGAGCGAGTCTGCTCAAATGTGTACATACCCAACACTACACTCCCCCACATTGTAAACCCCTGTACAATTATAAAATGTAAAACTTTTATTTTTTTATTATTCCCGATATAGCTGCCCATATTTGCGTGTGTTTGCATGGGTTTGCCCATTGCTTAGCTACAGTTAGCAGTTTAGACATAAAAAAGGAAATAAGAAACTTATATGCAAATTAAGCAAAATAGCATAGTGGTAGAGCCTTCGCACAAAGAGGAGGCATTCCCAGTTCGAGTCCCACCACTACCGTTTCTATTTTCTGTTGGAAATCTGTATATAAAAATAATTCCTGACATTTATCATTTACATTTTAGTAAAAAGCATTGAAATGGCCTATGTAGTAGTGAACAAATGTTTTTATATATATATATATATATATATATATATATATATATATATATATATATATATGAAGGTAAAATGGTTATGCATACTGATGAATGCATAAGTAACGTATCTCAAGCAATGTGAAGCACTGCTAAGCAAAGTTTACCAGTATTAAGCATATTTAAGTATAATTGCTCATAGCTTAGCACTGCTTTAACTAGCGCAATAGCTTTGCGTGGAGCTAAGCATTGCGCAAACTAGTGCAAACAGAACATGTTTGTGCGGAGCTGCACACCACGCAAACTAGCGCAACATCAGACAACATCCGGCAATGTCGGGCAATACTGGGCAACGTCGAGCAATGTAGAGCACCGTAGAGCAATGTAGAGCAACGTTGGGCAAAGTTGAGCAAAGTCGGCTAAACACAGCCACACCTCCTAGCCGGTCTGGCCAGTAGTAAAATAAAAAAGCAATGACAGGCCTCGAACCCGGGATACTGTGCACCATAATCACAGTACTGAACCACTAAGCCATGACAGCTTTTCATATGCATGCACTTTCAACACACACATACATATCAATGGAAGTTTACCCATTGCTAAGCAGGTGTGCTTTCAGGTGAGTTTTTTCAAAACCGGCCAATCACAGATAAGTGCGGGAAATGAGGCATATTTAAGCTCCACAGGCGAGAATACTTGCCAAAACTGGTTGTAGCGTCCATCTGAAGTCAGCATGACCAGTGTTGGAGAGGGCTCTCGATTTCGAGCGCAAGGTTGGGGCATTGAGGAGTCAAAAGTAATGGTTTGGCTCCTCGTCCATAATCATGAGGAGAGACTCCTGCAGAGCCAGTTCCAGGGCACCCAATACAAAGCGGAAGCCTGGAACTGTCTAGCTCATGATCTCACCAGTGCCACAGGCAT
Organism: Protopterus annectens; assembly: GCF_019279795.1. NCBI lineage: Eukaryota > Metazoa > Chordata > Ceratodontiformes > Protopteridae > Protopterus > Protopterus annectens. The sequence goes on along the minus strand of NC_056749.1, from coordinate 470,126,297 downwards.
CCCTCGGACTGGTAAGCAGGTCAGACACCACTACTCAGACCTGAAGAAATGCAAGGAGGACCAACTGAACCAGTGGATACAGGAGGCCCGTGGGATGGAAAATGCCCCACTACTGAGTAGGTAGCCATGGAATGACGTATGTAAGAATTGCTATTGTAGTCTATATTATGGATAGGTATGTCTCAATATCACTTCATTTACTTCACAGCTGCAGGTGTCCATGCTGTGAATCAGCAAGCCTATGCAGATAGGCTGCTAAGGCTGCGCCACCAGACAGGTTAGTAATTATTCTGCATGTATTGTTATATAAAATAAGTGAGAGAGCCTGAAAAATAGTGTTGTAGCCCAATAATAAAGGTATAATACGTCTTGAATAACTTCTCTGCAAAATAAGTGAGAGAGCCTGAAAAAGAGTGTTGTAACCCATTAATAAAGGTATAATAAGTCTTGAATAAGTCTTCTGCATGCACTGTTATATCTAATAAATGAGAGAGCCTCTAGAAAAGTGTGTTATGTAATTAATAAAGGTATAATTCCTGGAGTATGCCTGTGTCACTTTCTTTGATATGTTGTTGTACTCTTGCATTATAGAAATAGTACTGTTGTATTAAGTGCTGTCAACCCACACTTGGGTAGGCCCATATAAAGTGGATGAAGGGAGTGCCAGTAGCTGTTTAGCATATATACAGTCCACAACTGTTGGTTCATGGCTGGCATGTACAGGTTAATCTGGCACATGAGTAGCTTGTTATTGTGTTCCCCAGAAATGTCAGTGTGCTGCTAGAAATGTAGGGGGTGTTAAAAAATAACTGATAATGTCACCTGAACACATCTAGACATGTAGATATATAAATATAAATATAATATATAATTACATAGCAGTAACATCTGTATCCTGGACAGTTTGTATGTCAGGTACAGGTCAGGTGTATAAAGAACTAGCAAAACCCATTTCACAATTTAACAGACATTGCCTAGTGTAATAATACATGTATATACCTGCAGTCAATAGGAATGTAGTGTAAACTAAAAGTATATATAAGTTGTTAATGGAGGTATCTTTTTACACCCTACTGTATGTGCATAAGCAATGCAATTCCACACCTCAATGGGTATGTCTAATCTCAAAACATTTGTTGGGACATATGTCCTATTGGCTTATAAATATCTGCATTTACTTTGATGCATGTGCCCTGTTCATATACCACAATCCTGGTGGCCTGTTGCCACCAATTAATCCTGCATGCTGTTGGAATGTCCACTGTTGTTTTATATATGCATGTGTTATGCTTGCTGTTCAACTGTTGGAACTCAAGTGTGTTGGGTTAATGGGAATACTACTGCATGCTGTTACAACTAATTTGGAATGCTGTTGGCTGTTACCAGCCCATATTGTCATTAAATCCTCCTAAACATAGAATGTATGGGAAGGCCGGTCCCAGCGGACCCACCTGTCCCACCTCAGCTGGCGATGGCACCTGGCACCAGCAGGTCTGGTGCCCAGCCCGGGACCTCCTCCTCCATTGGGCCTGTGCCACCTTTGGGTGGAAGCACTGCAGGAGATGGGGCTCATCCCCCCATGCAAGTGTGGGGGGAGGAGGGCCACCTCTCACTCTCCGAAAGGTCCGGGCTGTGGTGCGTAGGGAGATCCAGCGTTTTGTCACTGATCCTCTACGCCAGCTTGAGGCACGAGTGGCGCAACTCACAGGTGAGCCTGCCCCTGCTATGCAGCTCCCAGCACAGCCACCCTCTGGGCTGTGAAGGTGCAGTGGTGACTGCTCATGGGTGGGTATCTCAGTTCCACTGTTGCCATCTGTGGGCTCATGGGCTTGCGGTTTCCAAACATCCTTCCCCGTCAATGTTGTTCACCCCCACATGTGTCATATTCCACCCCTGCATGCATCTTGTTTGTCCTGTCTATCTCCCCAACCTACCTCCCCAAATATACCTACATCCCCTACCCCACATTCTACTCTCACCTGGAAAAAAAAAAGGGCAATCTGCTCCAAAAAAAAATTACGCCCCATACATAGCTGCCCATTTTGCACACGTCTGCTGGACATATAAAATGTAATTTAATTGGCAGAACAACATACTTTGTTGTCCTCACCCCTCTCTCAGGGGTCGAAGGTTTCATATTTCCCTCCAAAATTATTGCATATGCACAGCTGTTGCTGTAAAAGAAATGGGCAGCTATGGTCCTTCCCTACACCCATCCTGCACATCCTGAGCTGTTTTCCCTATTGTCTTTCCCTCTATGTGCCCCTTTTTCACCATTTTCCTATCTCCCCATTTTCTTTTCTTTCAAAGAAGTGAGCGCGAGTGTTAGCGGGAGTAAGCACTTTTAAGCAGTAGTTAGCAGGTTTGTGCGAGTGTGCGCTTGTGTGCACTTAGCTAAGTATTGCTAAGCTTCGCGCAAACCCACTTACAACTGCTTAAAAGTGCCTTAGTCACCCTGCATGTGAGGGCATTTGTTCTGCTCAGCAGCAAAGTAAAACACCTCTGTCAGTTTCAAACCCTGGACCTTGGACACACTAGACTGCATGAAGAACCACTAAGCCACAGTAGATATACAGCAGGTTGTTGCTGGAATAGATATATCATGCATCAGAATGAGTGAATGTAAAAGAAAAATAGGAATGCCATAACACAAAACCTGTTCTGTGGAACTTTACCAGCTGTTGTTGTGGAATTGCATTACATGACTGTGATAAGAAAACCAGCCATTCTAGCAGGAAATAATGTTACAGCAGCACTTTACAACCCCCACACAGTATCATAGCAGGACAAACAGTGGCATATCTGATTAGGGCAGGGAACATACATCCCAACTGTGACTACATTTTAGGGATGTCCCTGATTTTGAAACATATATTAGCTGTGTCCCTCTGAATCCCCTGAAAAGTACTGATTTTAGGCAGAAAGGTGGGGTATTACACCTAATGAATAATGACAATATGTAGGAGTTAGACACCGCTTGTCCTTCAGAAAAGGTGTAGTAATCCATATGCACAGGTTCTCTTGAAGTCTCCACTTACTGTCTCTAATATTTTGAAGGTATACCTCACTTTTACCTACCTTTACCTCACTCTGTTCAAATATGTACTTGAGTGTTTCAGAGGCCTGGCTGAGGCAGAAACACACAGGCATATCAGCTTTTCTGCTGTTACACACTGTGCAAATAGCTTTGGAAGGAGTTCCACAAGCATACCATTACGTAGGAGTACAACACTGAAATACCAAAGGATGTAGCCATGTACTGGTAGCAAACAACTGTAACAATGCCATTGTACCAGTGCTGAAAAGACCTGTGCATTGCACAGACAGAGAATAACAGCCTAACATCTGGCTACCATCTGGATAGGTCCACAGTTGCGAGTTATGCAGACAGACTACTTGCCTTGCTAAACTAACAGGTACACAGTAACCCTTTAAGTCCAGCAAGATAACATTCACACAATAATACATAATGTTCTCTGTATGTCTGCATCCCCACCCAAATGTACAATATACCTGTATGTTCAGGGTCTACCAAGGATGTAGGTAGGCATACTCAGTACTGGAATTGAACAGTTTTCTTGAGCATCCTGTGCTAATGTCAACAATAAAAAAGCTGTGCAGAAGTGAGTACATTAATATTCACAGTATAGCAGTTCACAAACAGTTCATGTACCAAATGAATACATCTCAATAACTACTTTTGTATGGCAGTTAATTGTATAAGTAGAAAAGAAACTACATACTCCCATGTATCTTGTGTTAACATTTGTAGGGGTGAGTACAATTCTACACTGACAACTGTGTACTGGAAGTGGCAACATTCAGGTCTGAGTACAACATTTAAATCACTGGCTACACCCCTAGCTTCAGATATAAGAAGTATATCAACCTTCTGACTTAAACAACAGTGTCCACAGCAAACAAGCATCGGCCCCACTTTGGAAAGCTGAAAGGGCTATGCCTACCTGACTTAGCAATTTATAGCATTGGGTTGCTATGACAGTGAGTACTGCAATTACCACACAGCAGGCTGCATGCAATTACCAAATGGTGGCCACCAATTGGTACAGAGGCCATTACATGCACATGTGCAGATACCTATAAAAGCAGGCTGTACTTGCTGCCCACACACACAATCATTCCATTACAGATATTGAGAGACAGAGAGAGAGAGAGAGACACACACACACCCACATCAACAGAAAAAAAAAGCCAAAGACACACAGAACATAATACTACCAACACATACAAATGAAAGGTATGTAACAGATATGTATTTACTGGCATGTAGTAGATGTTTTTGAAGAGTACTCTACATACTTTGAAACATCCATATGTGGCAGCAGTACGTATCTATGCACAGATGCCCTGCATAACTACTGCCATGGACAAATCAATGTGTAGCTGTGTGCAGTGGGACATAATTCTGACATATGTAGCTCAGCATTAAATGTCAAACATCTGATCCATGTTTTCTGTGTTCTGTACAGTAGTGTGGACAATGGCTTTTTGGGGGAGTAGCGCATGCAGCTATATAAACATGGATGTGTAAATCAAAATAACCCTCAGAAGTTTTGGGCAGGTTTAAATAATCTACTACATCCTGGACAAACTTCAATGCCAATCCCTGCTACTACTATTGATAAAACTCCTGAAGATGTTTCTGATAGTTTTAACCAATTCTTTACTGAGACAACTCAAGTCCTAGCTAGCCAACTACCTCCTAGCTCCCCTGGTCCTGAAAGTAGCACCCCTAGAAACCTACTTGCATTCAGCTTCCAACCAGTCACCACTTCACTTATATGTACCTTGATCAAAAAATTAAAACCCACTACACTTTCTGCTGATCAACTCCCTACCGAGTACCTACAAAAATCAGCTGATGCTATTGCTTACCCCGTCTCAATACTAATCAATCGAACCATAGTAGAAGCTAAAATTCCCACCATCTGGAAAATATCCTATGTAATCCCACTTCACAAAGGAGGCAGCTCTACTGAATTCTCCAATTATAGGCCAATAGCTATACTCTCACCACTTGCAAAGATTATGGAAAAATGTATTCATAGACAACTCATGCACCACCTAATCCAAAATCGCCTTATGGCAGACACTCAGCATGGCTTCCGTCCTCATCACAGCACTACTTCTGCCCTCCCAGCCTTTACTAACACCATAAACCATAATCGCAACAATAATTATATATCCTCAGCCCTCTTTTTGGATCTTTCCAAGGCATTCGATATGGTTGATCACTAACTTTTAATCCACACCCTGCAAGCTTCTGTCTAGATACTGGAGCCCTCCAATGGTTTCAATCCTACTTGAATGGTCGACAGCAGGCTGTCCTCTGGCAGAACAAACTCTCTAACCTTCTACCTAACACCCTTGGAGTACCACAAGGCTCTATACTAGGGCCCTTGCTGTTCTCCATCTTCATTAATAACCTTTATACTGTCATCCCAAAAGTCAGATGTATCCAATATGCTGATGACTCTACTCTGATTTGCTCAGCCACATCTCCAGTAGAGTTATGGTCAGCTACCCAGACCACCTTTAATACAATAGCAAACTGGCTTTCTTAACATCGTCTGATCCTAAATCCCAAAAAAACTAAAATGCTGTTATTTTCACCAACACGTAGATCTACTGCTTTCACCTTTACCATAAAATCAAATGATGGCACAATAATCTCCCTTAAACCATCTACAAAACTATTAGGTGTCATCATAGACAATAATCTAAAATTTGACCTACATGTTAACCAAACTATCAAAACCATCAATAAAAAACTAGGGTCACTTTACAGAATAAAAGCCTTCCTAACTCCTCCAGCTAAAATTGCCATAGCTCGCTCTCACCTTCTTTCAACCCTTATGTATGCATCCCCTCTACTCTCAAATTTAAACAAGACTGTCCTTAACAAACTCTCAATTGCTGCAACCACATTGCCAGGTTTACCACTGGGCTGCCTTTTAGGACACATCATTGCATCAATCTAAATCAGCTTGGTTGGCTTGAACTACCCAGCCTAATCCAGTATAACCAACTGATTATGGCCTATAAAATCCTCTATAATCTGGACAATACTCCTGCACTTAAAAATATTATCACCCCCTATAACAATCCTAGACCGCTTCGATCCTCTAACAAACTACTAATTCAGACTAGCAAAATTAATAACACAGCCGGTGATTCTCTCTTTGCAAACTCTGTAAGTAGATCCTGGAACTCTCTTCCAGCTGATATTACCTTACTTTCCACCTTAGGTCAATTTAAAACTAGACTCAAACAACATTTGTCACTTAACTGGCTATGTCAATGTATCAAGCCTGGCTATCTCTCTCTAGAATGTGTAAAAACCTGTTAACCAGTTTACTGTGTAATTTAATTTAATCCTGACTTGTGCTCAGGATTAACTCTAACCTGTGGAACTTGTTTAACTTGCTTACTTATGTAATCTCTGTAAATAGTCTGTTTGTAATATGTAATGCTGGTATTATGTAATGCTGTATCTGCTTACCCTTGGAGCTTTTCTCCCCGGGCCTCCGCTGAAAATGGACATGCATCCAGTCGGACTATCCCGGTCAACAAATGTAAAATAAAATAAATAAAAAAAATAAAAAATGTGACAGAGTAAAACATACATGATAGTCATATTAACGTGTAGCTTAGCATTGGCAACTGCTGTACCAGGCTAGTATGCTAATCTAGCATTTGCAGCTATATATATATATATATATATATATATATATATATATATATATATATATATATACACACCCTCTAATATTACTGTGTGCTCCCATGTGATGCCTGTTCATGTTGCAGCAAGGCCCAACAGGTCAGCCGTGAGTTCCAGGGACTTACAACAGTGTGGACCTTGTGTGTGTATGGCACACACATACGGAGAGATATATCTGTGTCAGATATATTAACATCTGTACATGTGCATAGAGCAAGGGACATACTGCAACTGTTTGTGAAGGGTGGACATATATATGTTGGTGAAGGTTGTTATGTGCATATTTGTATGTAGGTTGTAGTGTGTGGCAAAGAAGACAGCATACAGTGCTGGTATATGACATGTGGTGGTTAAATGCTGTGGGTGTGATTTGTTAGGTTTGCAGTGTTGCAGCCAGTGAGGCCTGCTAAAGCTACATGGGCTGAGAACACTTTCAATGCATTTCGCACAAGACTGTGCAATATTGTTACATAACTGTATACCTCACATCCTTCACATAATTGATATTTCCACCATGAAAGGTGGACTGTATATGTGCCTATATGTATATCTATATGTACACCAATGGATGTTTATATGTATGTGTATATATATATATATATATATATATATATATATATATATATAGAGAGAGAGAGAGAGAGACAGAGTCATATTTACTGCGACAGATACCTGGTGACAAAGCCATGGCCTCAAGCTCAATGTCGAAAATGCATTGGCATCCTTTTTGGTAAAAACTCTGTACCCATGAACTACCACATAGGTGGTAGTCTACTTAACACCGAAAGTGTGATAAGAGACCATGGGACACAGATGGACAGTAGTCTCCCCTTTGATAATCACAGTGCCACACTAGTCATGTAATCTGTCTACGTGGCACACCTCATCACAAAAGGTGTGTCATCCAGGGAAAAAGAGGTCAGTGTTCCCCTCTACTCATCACTCATAAAACCCATTATAGAGTATAATGCCCCTTTTGGTATGTACCTCACAAGACATCTACAGCAACTGGAAAGGCCACAGACATACCTCACAAAGAGTATTACCGGACTCAAACAGATGCCCTATGCAGACCGTCTCACAAAACCACAGCTAGACTGTGTCGCATATCGCCTACCCAGAGGTGACCTCTGCCTAACATACAAAGCTATGTCAAACCCAGAGCTGTTGGACATGCTCCAGATAAACAGATCACAATCCCTATGAGCTATACGCTCTAGGGACTTAAACCTTGTCACCTCAATAAACAGAACATGCTGGAGGGATAGATTCCTATTTCAGAGACATCCCATACTCTGGAACAAACTACCTATCTATAGCAAACAAAGCTCCTCATTAGCACTCGTCATGAATAATCTTGATGATTGGATGGGAGATAGGAAATACACCCCGGGAATCACCTCTGTGGCTCTGCTTGGCAGGGGCACATGAAATTAAATTACTTGGGTGGCAAAGGCCAGGGTACCATCTGGCTAGGCTTCTATAGGCCCTAGGGCCAATAGCCTATTACCTACCTATGAACTGATACACACCCACATGTACTTGTTGAAATAATTGCTATGTGAGGTTGACTGAGTGTGATGGAGAATGTGTTGGTGAATGTGTCAAAGTTGTGTATATGTGGGATAGCTTAGTGGGAAACTGTTTCTGTCATAGTATTTTGTGTCCTAGCTCTGATCCCAGCAAAAGATGTGTATGCTATTGCTAGGCAGAATATGCAGTATGGCATATGGTCTGACGTAGTCCCTTGGTGTTAACTGGGGTGTGCCATTGGAGGCTGAAGCAGTACATGTATGCTTATTGATTGGTACTGCTGGTGAATCCAAATCCTGTATGAACTGTAGTACCACCTGAAGCTGTAGGCCTAAACAGCACAGTATGGTGTATGTCCACATTGCTTGGAACCACTGTTTTGTGTGTTCCCTGTAGTCCTCACAGATTATATACCTCAGGCATAAGGTTTTGTAAGTACTGACACACAGTACTGTATGGTACACACGTAAAGCTCATCTGGGTTGTCATACCTTTGTGTCTTGTATGTATGTCTGATGTGTGTCTGGGTATGCCTGTAACATGCCCTCAGTCATATGTGTGTTACAGGATATAAGTGCATATCTAGCAACATGTATAGTCTAGTACAGCAGTATGCCACCTATATTTATGAATGTGCACATATTTTAGGCAGGGGTTTGCCATCAACAACTAGTGTGGTATACTGGTAATACTGTAACTGTACTTTACAATCATTGCAATGGATGACATATTTCTTTATGCATTAGCTTGATATATACCTCCTGTGGCTAGGTGGTACATTGTGTCGCATACAGTGTGCCATGTACTGTTGTATAGTCTTACATAGTGGTTTCTCTTTGTTGCTGTGCAGAACATGGTTTACTATATAGAGCGTACCAGGCACTGTCAGGCAGTTGTGGATTGAGCACTGATATGTGGTACTGAAAGTGTGTATCCTCTGACAGCCAGTAAGTTGCTATACATAGCAGTTCAGTGATATCTGTACTATAGAATGTTAAGTGTGCCACATGACTTGCTCACACATATTGTTTCATTGTCTTCCAGGGTTCATGGCCCATCATCGCAACCCAAGCTATAGTCCTGCTGAGGATGACAACATAACAACCAATCTGGTTCAGCACTATACACTGCTTTTCTCAAGAAGCAGCCAGGACCAGCATGAGCAGACTGCACTGTGGCAAGATGTTGTCTGTGGGATAAATGACATAGGCATGCATAATCGGACATATGAGCAGGTACGCCATCACTGCAGTGATTTACTTAGAGATGTCCGGCAGTGTGCATCTGGTGTCCGTAGACAAGAGCTTGCCACAGGTGGTGGGGTTACCATCCATCCCCCCCTCACCAGAGTGGAGGAGCTGCTCCTGAGCTTGGTGGCTCCTGGCCAACAACGACAGCAGACATGTATCATCGTGGAGGCTGGAGCTACCCAGCAAGTTCACACGGAGCGTGCAGGTAACATGGCATATCTGTAGACTACTGTTACCTCTATTGGTAGATCATGCATATGTGAGATGTGTACTGTGTAGTTAGAAGATGTGGAGCCTGGTGTTGTGCAATTCTGATAATTTGGAACATAATCTGTAGGCCTGTGACTGTCAACTGTTGTACTACTGTAAGATTGCAAACCCACAGTAGCAATGCCACAGTTGTTGCCACTGATAAACTGTCTCATATCCTTGTACGTCCCTCTGTTGTGACAGCAAGGCAGCAGACCCATGCTGGTGAGTGTGTTCTACATTTAATATTGGAAATAAAATGTGCATGTCATAGGAGAGGTGTAGGCCATGTATACATGTAACACACCTACACATAATGCATGCTGTGCATGTTTGCTGTGAGATTATGCACATCTCAGTAACGTGAGTAGCTGCCTCAAACACATGCAATACACAGAGCATCTCAAACAATTGTGGCTACACTGTAGTGGACAGTGGATAGGCAGAGTCGATACACATGCACACAACATACACAACTTTGTCATATGCAGAACATGTTAATATGCTACACATGGTGTATTCAGACACCCACTGTAAGGACACACTCCAGTATCCCAAATGTCATCCACACAGCACTCATAATATACCTGAGGGGTAGAGGCCTATCATGGGGCAGTGCAACATTCTTCAACACACAACACATTCATGTTAGGCAATGCTCCCTATTGGGCACCTTATAAACCCATGTAACAACTGGCTGTGAAATGGTGAATGTAGCCGTGGTACTGCAGTTCCGGTACAGCATGATAGGTGCCAGTCTGGCACACATTAGTAGCCTTGAGTGACCACATGATGCTGCATGATGATGGCTCATGGTGCTACACCCCATCCAGTTACAGTAACCACAGTACTACACATAGCATTCATTGCTATACACCTCAATGTTGTGTGTGTGTAAACATATGCACCTATATGCAATATGCATAGCAATCACCATTTGCAGAAAGTGACACATATATGTCTTGTAATGCTATTGTGTATAGGTCACATGACACACATTGGGTATGTGTGATGTTTAATGTTGCAGTTGTGTTGTAGCATGCCATGTCATGGCTGACACTGGCATGTCCACAATATGTTCTACACTCACCGTAACTACTGTACAATGGCTATGTTGAGCAATGGTATTCCATCAGGTATACATGCACCACTGATCCTATGTGTATACATAACATGCATGAGCTAAACCTGTGTCCACAATTATCTGTTAAAGACACAGATGCTCTAAGCAGAAATGGATATCTATGTGACACACAGATACACATCCAGGCATGGTATGTATACCTGTGAGTGATGGTGCCAGGACATTAAAGAGCTTTTAGTACTTGCACAGCAATGTTGTGTCCATGTACACATTGTGTTCCAGGGTGAGGCCAATCACTGAACAACAACACACATGCATCAAAGCCATGTACACTGTTATTAGCAAGGACTGTCTACACTCGCACTGCATGCTGTTGAGCAACACACGTCCTGCATGCTCATATGTGTGATATGGCTGTCTGGCTTGTGATACTGTACCCCACCATTAACCCCTATTGAGTATGTTCTGGATTGCTGGTGGTTTGTGTGTGTGTGTGTGTGTGTGTGTGTGTGTGTGTGTGTGTGTGTGTGTGTGCGTGTGTGTGTGTGTGTCTGCTTTGGTGAGGAGTGTGTGTGTATGTGTGCATGTGTTCATGTATGCATGTGTTCATGTGTGCATGTGTGCATGTGTGCATTTGCTCATGTGTGCATGTGTCCATGTGTGCATGTGTTCTGACATCATGTACAGGTTGTAAAGTGTGTTTCCTGTCTTCCTCTCACAGGTGCTGAGGTTGGGCTGGTTCAGTGCAGCAGGGAACCTGATGTAACTGACACAAATAGTGATAATGAGGATAGGTGTGTTGAGGCACAGGCATGTTTGCCAGGGTCTGTCGTTGGGCCACCAATCGACAGTACACAAGTGTACACCCCATCCATGCACACAGTCATACTGCCTATACATCCATCATCACCAATGCCCTGAGCTGAGGGACAGTGTACAGTCGGCAATGGCCAGGACAGTGTGGTATCTATGGCACATGCATCCGGACACAGCAGCCATAGCCAGATGTCTGGAATGGTACTACATAGGCAGATGTCCAGGGGTTCTCGTCAGAGCACTGCCGGTCATCATGCCCCTGGGCAGACGTGCCACAGGTCTTACAACCTCACACATGTTCCAGGCTGTCATGGAGGCACAGGCACGTATGGAACAGTACACCAGACAGGGACTAAGGGCACAGAGGGCACATAACACCACTGTAAATGACAGTATCCGTGACCTAGCAGGTGCCATCCATAATTACACTGAGGTCATTGATAGATGTTGGGGTGATACATTAGATGTCCTCCGCAATGTCATGTCCATGTGTCAGAACAGTGCGAGGCAGTTGAGACGTAGACGTGGACGTATGCCAGCAACATCAGCAGCTGGCAGTCACTGCGGATGTCCGTCAAGTCACAGCTGCTCCCATAGTGCCAGTACCAGCCCCAGCAATGTTGGGGGTGGGCTGTCCATAGTCCGTCCTAGAAGACCACGTGCACGTGGCTCTGGCCAGTCCCAGCAGGGACCTGGGTCCAGTGTACATATGTCTACCTCTGAGGATAATACCCAGTCGGCTTAGTACCTGATACTGTCAGTAGCACCCCTGCCAGGCACAGGCACCATATCCGTGGCCCGAGACGGTGATCTGTAAACCCTGGCAGGTACAGTCTGTGGTTGTCCCACAAATCCCCATATATAGCAGCCACATGGTGGAACTGTGTGCATACAGACACACACACACCCACCCACACACACACACACACACACACACACACACATAATCAGACACCTAGGGCTAACACATACCTACACGCATTACATCAACATTGGCCCATACCAGTGCTCTTGGCCCTCACACACACACACACACACACACACACACACACACACACACACACACACACACACACACACACACACACACACACACACACACATGTCAATTGTATGGCTCAATGTAGGCCTCTGGCAAACCAACAACACACCCTGTGCATATGATGAAACCTGTGCCACCTCCTGTCATCTGTAATATTGATGCAGGAACAGGCTAACATGGTGCTGATGCACAGGGTGACTTTATAGCAGTACAGCAATGTTAGCATGTTGTCAGCAGTAAACTGTAATGATATACTTGAAGGTGTAGCTGAGCAGGCATGATGCATTAAAGCTATAATTGTCAACGTAGTATTGTTTACACTAGTGTTAATTCCAATAGTGTATTGTCTGCCCTCGTGTCACTTGGCTGATGTGTGTAGTATTGGCAGCATGTGTTAGAGAGTGGACAGTATGTGTGGGATGTGTGCAGCACAGATTTGCAGGTGTACATTTGTGAACATGGTGGAGGTGCACTGTCTGCATGTATGTGCATAGTTGACACATGGACAGGGTGACATGCCCTGTATTACACAGTGTTAACACTCCATAGTTTCTATTGGTGGCCAGTATGCATTGTACTACACACATTTTGGAACCTGAGTACGCATGTGTGTATGACATGGTTTGACACTGTGCTGTGGGGATACTGTTACTATCTGTCATTGGTTTGCATTCTGGTAGTATACATCACCTCAACAGCCTGACCATAAACATTCGTTAGATGATGTCTTGACAACTGACACACAAATGTAGGACACACAGTAACAGTTGGATCCTTTGGGTATTATACTATGCCAGTAACCAGTGTTATTCACCTGCACTCATTCCTGGGGCCACCCCTGTTTGGCATATAGCTCTCTTAGGTACAAGCATACACAGTAGGGATATGTCTGTCCATGTTTGGAAATGCATACTGTGCTATAATGCATTCTGCAGATGACACACACATCCTCCACAAGGGTATCATACAGTCAGATACCCATTGTCAAACCCATGCTGTAAAGCTATAAGCCAGCTAAAGCACAGTCATCCACCTTCACAAAACATAGTATCCCCACAGTACCACATGGGTATTAGCCCCCAACATGTTGAGCATGTACCGATGTATACATACAGCCAAGTGTTACATCATCTCTCCTTTGATAATCACATTTCTAAAGGTATTTGGAAATCCCTCGGTGGATCACATAAGCAATAAGGGGTCTGCATGCATATCCACAAAGGTTGTTGTACACCTATAATGAATAGCCATCATTGACAGACTTTGTTGCGTTTGAACAAGTTTCAAATATACCTCAGGCGTAAACTCTCACTCACACTATTCAATGGAAACCATAATGAGTGTGTGTGACACGGATGACCTAGGCCAGGGATCACTGCAGCGGCTGGGCTTGTCACAAGCATACAGCTGTGACCTCAGGTCTGTAAAGCAGCAGCACACCCTGGCAAAGATAACAGATGTTTTAATGGAGAAAGCAGGGTTCCCCCTATGAAATAATCGAGGTCACATGTATGTATATGTAATTGCCACACAGCTACTTGACATGTGTAATGCACATACTCTTGTCATTGTGATATGTCATACGGTAGTAAAAGCAAAACCCCAAAACATTGACCAAAAGTATCACACACGTGAAGCACACACACACACACACACACACACACACACACACACACACACACACACACTAACCAAGTGCAGGATTCCTACCCTACCTAACTACGTTATGATACAACAGCATTACACATTTACATGACGCATTACACACATTACTGGAAGTTCTTCTTTCCACAGGTATATTTGTAGGATGGTGACATCATCCAACCTGACAAAGGTGAGAATACCACTTTGAATGTGTTGTTGTAGTCTCCAAAATGGTTGCTCCTTTCCAAGGGGAGACACACACACACACACACACACAGTTGTCTGTTGCAGGATTCACACCCCTACCTAACTACATTATGATACTACAGCAGTACGCATTTACATGACGTGCTATACACATTACTGGAAGTGCTACTTTCCACAGGTATATTTGTAGGATGGTGACATCATCCGACCTGACAAAGGTGAGAATACCACTTTGAATGTGTTGTTGTAGTTTCCAAAAAGTTTGCTCCTTTCCAAAGGGAGACACACACACACACTCTCATACAGTTGCAGGATTCAAATCCCTACCTAACTACGTTATGGTACTACAGCAGTACACATTTACATGACGCGCTATACACATTACTGGGAGTTCTTCTTTCCACAGGTATATTTGTAGGATGGTGACATCATCCAACCTGACAAAGGTGAGAATACCACTTTGAATGTGTTGTTGTAGTCTCCAAAAAGGTTGCTCCTTTCCAAGGGGAGACACACACACACACTCATACAGTTGTCAGTTGCGGGATTCAAACCCCTACCTAACTATGTTATGATACTACAGCAGTTCGCATTTACATGACGCGCTATACACATTATTTGGTGTTCTTCTTTCCACAGGTATATTTGTAGGATGGTGACATCATCAGACTACACAAAGTGTGTACATTAGGTGACATTAAGTGGGCTACATAGATGGTATTTCTAAACACTTTGGCAATGTGATCATCAAAGGAGAGTGTACTATCTACCTGGGTCCATAGGTCCATAATTACATTCTCCATACATACTGGATTGCCACCTATGTGGTAATTTGTCTGCACTTTGTTTTATCCAAAGGGATGCCTATGCATTGTTTGGCATTCTTCTTGAGGGCATTGTTTGACACCAGGTATCTGTCTCTGTAAGACCCTTCTGGAGGATGTCTGTGTCAGCCGTAGAGTCGAATATGGACCAAAGTTGGCAGTCATCTGCGGATTCGTTCAGCCATACTCCTCCTGTGCTTGCCTGTACCTCTGAGCAGTATCTACTGAACAGGTCGGGTCCCAGGACCAGGACCTGTGGGATGCCATTTGTGAGTGGCTTACAGTCGGATATGGCACACGCAACTCTGAACATGTGTGTTCAATCTGGGAGACAGTTGGCCACCCATCCTGTGACATAGGTGTTAATGTTCAGGCTGGTAAGCTTGTCCATGATGCCAGAGTGGGGAATAGTGTCAAAGGCCTTAGTGAGGTCCAGGTGGGCTGTGTGGCCTACGTTCACCTCCATCTATGTCCTTGGTAACTGTTTCAAGGACATGAACTAGGTTTAGGGGGCAGGAACTGCCTTTAACTAAGCCAAGTTGGGTAGAGTCCAGTGTCTGTTGTTTCCCAATGTGTCTGTTTATGGGTTCCATGATAATCTGCTCCATAACTTTGCAGACCAGGCTGTGTAGGCCTATAGGGCAATAGTTTCCAGGTTCTGTTGTGGCAACACCTTTGTGGAGCTGGATGGCTGTTGCTGTATGCCATTCTTTGGGTACATAGCCTGTGGTATGGTTGAGTCTGGACAGTGAATGTAGGTGAGGGTGTAGTTCCTTTTGGGGCTGGTGTAAGACGCAGCCTGGCACACCATCCAGACCCATTGATGCTGTGTTCATAGCTTTGGAGAGTGCTGTTTCTACCTGCTTGTCCATGACGTCTGGGGCTGTGCATTCTTCTGGGGTGGACACAGGCCCGTTTGGGGGTGATGGGGGTTGCACTGCACTATTCCACCAGGATGTGGTCAATGACAGTTGGTCCAGTGTATGTTTTGCCACTTTGCAGAGGCTGACAACATATTTGTGAGTTGCCACCTACATGTTTGGTATAACTAACGAAGGATTTATGGTGGTGATTCTTACATTCCTTGGCATTTTGTCTTTAGAAACAGGCTTTCCATTATTTTATGAGCAATCATTGTATCTTCCTAATACTGATCAATGATGCCTTTCCTTTTGTGAGGTTTACCCTATCATGTGTTAGCTTCCTCCTTCTGTTGTATAGCTTATTTATGGGCAACAACCACTGCTTTGGTGTCTTCCATTTGGAGGTGTGCTTCTTGGTTTTATTTGGGATGTCTCGATTAATGCATCCCTGTAGATGTTCATAGAATGCACTTGTAAATGATGCTGCAGATTGTATAGCATTATCCTATAGCAAGGGGGCTTTGGTAGTTTAAACTTTTGGCCTGAGAAGTGTGCATTTTGCTTTTGCAATGTCTTCACAGTGGTTTACTTGACTGGGGGGGGGATGTGGATATCCACTGTGATTACTTTATGATCTGTATTACCAGCAAGGGGTTTATCTTTGTTGCGGAACACTGATACCCCATGTTGGTGATGCTCCAGTCCAGTACATTGTCACCTCTAGTAGCCATGGTGGCCAGCTTTTCCAGGGCATTTGAGTGTTTACACTCTAGAAAGCATTGCGCAATGGACATTGTACACCAGTAATTATCTCGGTCAATGTTTGGGTAGTTGTAATCCCCTCATATAATGCTGTTTGGTAAGACCTTTATATTTTCCACTGTTCTCAGGAATACTGAGTGAGGTTCCTGAGACATGGTAGGTGATCTGTAGCAGCCTACAATGTGATAAGCAGCTTTGTCCAATGTGACTTTCACTTGCATGGTCTCCGAGGCCTCATGCTGTGCCACTGACCTGAAGGTGTGTGTATCCATAAGGTAAATGGATACACCCCTTCCTTATGTATTTCACTCTAGGTTTTGGGTCCGAGGATCAGATGGATTGTGAGTGGTTTATGTGGGGCATGTCCAACAGCTCTGTGTTTGACATAGCTTTGTATGTTATGCAGAGATCACCTCTGAGTAGGCAATATGCAAGACAGTACAGCTGGAGCATTTACAGACGGTCTGTGTATGGCATGTATGTCAGGCCACCAATGCTCCTTCTGAGGTATTTTTGCAGGCTTTCCAGTTGTTGTAGATGTTTTGTGAGGTACATAGCAGAAGGGGCGTTGATGGTCACCCTCTTACACAGATCTGTGCACATCCATCTTTGCCTTATTATACTGTGTTCCCCCTACATATATATATATATATATATATATATATATATATATATATATATATATATATATATATATATAGGTACATAGGTAGTTAATAGGCTATCTGCCTGAAGGCATATATTAGTATGGCCAGAGTGTGCAGCTATCTCTACCCATGGTGTTAGTTCCCTAGGCCTCTGTGTAGTAGAGCTGATGAAGTGCTGCCTGGTGTGACACTTCAGTTTCCCATACACTCATCAAGGCTCCTCTGGAAGAGTGTCAGTGAGGGACTCGGCCTACTGTTGGTTGGGAGCCTGTTCCAAAGCAAGGGCCGTCTGTGAGGTAGTACTGTATTCTATTTAATGTTGTGATGATGACATCCCTAGATCATGTTGTACAGTGAGCTTGGGTTTACTACAGATAGCGCATGTACATCAGTTCTGCATTGGACATGGACCTGTCTGTTGGGCAGAGATCTCATGAGTAGACAGTATGCAACAGAGTACAGATTAGGTTAAATTCAGTCATGTTGCATGGGGCAACTGTTTGAGGCCAGTAATCCTCTTGTTGAGGTAATTCAGTGCTCTTTCCAGCTGCTGAAGGTGCCTAGTCAGATGCTTTGCAACTCTGATGTGGTACTCTCATACAGGTCTGATGACTGATGGGCACAGGGAACCTCCTTTGACCTACATGCAAAGACTTTGGCAGTTTGTGGGAACACATAGCATGCATTTCTAACCACTTTGTGAATGTGTTTCTGGAAGTGGAGATGACTATCCATGTGTCCATATCAACTCCATATTTATGGTGTTGGCACCTATATTGTATTTGTATGACTGTAGCTCAGGGCCATAATCCTGTCACCACATCTGTCTGACTGCGAACCTTTATAAGGATGTCTCTGTTGTCCCAAACATCGGGTATGACAACATTTGCGCAGTCAGCCACAACCTTTGCTAAACATAGCCCTTGTGTGTTTGACTGTATATCTGAAGAGCATACACCAGACAGGTGGGGTCCCATGACTGAGCCATGGGGGACAGCAGTTGTTACCAGCTTGAACAGGTGGCCACATTTCTTACCTTGTGGGATCTGTCTGTGCCCCATTTGGCAATCCATCAGATGACATACATATTTATGCATGGGTTGTTGATATTGTGGATATGACGTGTCTGGGATGTTTGCAATGGGCTTTACAAGGTCTATGTGGGACATGTGTAGCTCATTTCATTGCTGTATGTCCTGGGTGACTGCTTTAAAAACAGTGTAGCAGGTTTGGGAACCATGATCTGCCCCTGAACAAACCAATATGGCTAGGGTTGGGTGTTTGTAGGCTCCCAATACCTCTGTTTATGAGGTCCATCATGATGGACACCATGGCTTTGCAGATAAGGCTTAATAGGCTTATAAGACAATAGTTCCCATGGTCTGTTGTGCACGAACACTTGTGGAGTGTGCCAAATATTGCTGTAATCCATTCAACAGTTTCATATCCTGTACAGAGGGTGAGGCTCAACAGACTGTTCAGGTGCAGGGTCTGTTTGTTCTGGAGTTCACTTATGACACAGCTAGGGAAACAATGTAATCCCATAGATGCCGTGTTTTCAGGTTTGGAAGGAGCTGTTTACCCATTCTATATGTGATATCTGTGCTTTCACAATCTCCAGGTATGATGATGGGGCCTTTTGTCAGTGAGGGGGGGTATGTATGTATGAGTCTGTCTAACAGGATGTTGGCAATGTCAGTCATTTACAGTTTGCACTGACTCAGGACATATATGAGTGTACATTGCTATTTATGACATAGTGGAAGGAAGCGTCATGGTTCTCTATGGACTCCTTCACAGATTATTTTGCCAGAACATGGACTGGATAATGTTTGGAGTGCACATTGTTTATTGGTGATACTGATTGCAGGTTTATTGATCTTCTTTGCTTTTTCACTTTTCTGTGAACAACTTAAGTACTTGTGGTACATAGTTTGATTATGACAGGGTTCCAATATATTATATGTGTCTGTTTTCATATTACTGTGTGCACAAGGCAGGATTGGTGAAAAGTGGCGGGTTCCTGGGGTAAAACATGCAACTGCCAGATATGTGTGGCCCACTGCTGTACTCAGACATGGCCTAAGTGTGTGAGCATGCCCAGTATGACCTTTCAGTATGTTGTTGCCTGACATTTGATTTGTTTATTTAAGTGTGTGAGCATGCCCAGTATGACCTTTCAGTATGTTGCTGACTGACATCCACTACATTTGTTGAAGTGTGTGAGCACGCCCGGTATAGACATTTATACAATATGTGTGTGGAAAATCAAGTTGTATTTTTACTGCAGGGCTCACCTTTGTGTCAAAAATCAACAGGGATCATGCTGTGCCTGCAGGGCTTCCATAAGACACTTTGCATAGACTTATCAACATTTCTACATAGAGGGGGGACAGCTATTCTTTGTACATTTCTACCCGGGGGCACACCTGATTGTTACTGTGGGTGTACATAGGATGAGGGGTTCACCTGACACTTATACACATTTGCTAGGCCTGCACTGCTATGTAAGGTACACTATTTCAGTCTGTACTGTTACCTATCATACTGGCTTGAGGCATACTACTGTACTACAGATCTTAGCGTCCAATGTCATGTATATTAGATTGCGACTTCATAGCCTACCCAACCCACATCACACCACCTGGCCTGCTGTTCTCTGTCTGCATAGGCCTGTGGGGGAGGTTACCCATATGCCTCTTTAGGGGCATGATACAGCATTTCTTTGTGTTTGCATTAGTGTACAATTGTCCTGCTGTGTCTGTGCCAGTGAAATGCTGTCATGGCTTAGTGGTTCAGTACTGTGACTATAGTGCACAGTATCCTGGGTTCGAGCCCTGTCACTGCTTTTTATTTTCATTCTGGGCAGACCAGACTGCTTAAGGAACAGTAAAGCAAATATGAGAATGTTTACCTGACTTTGCTCAACTTTGCCTGACTTTGCCCGACCTTGTCCAACATTGCTCTACATTGCCCAACGTTGTGCTAGTTAGCGTGGGCAATTTTGTTTGCATATACTAAATAGTGATAAAAGCTGCTTAGCACTGCTTTATATTGCTTAAAACATGGCAATCATGCCTCAGGTGGTGCTGCAGGGCTGCCTATGTCAGATGCACATAGTACACTCCCTATACATGTTTGAAAACACATAGTGTCAAGTTAGGCATCCCTTTTATTTTATGTGCGAGTCAGAGAGAGGTATCATTTCCAGGGTTCCTACTGAGCCAGTGTATGTGCTATGCATTGCCTCTTTGCCAAGGCCAAGGCATACTGGGCACACCTCCATCTGTCTACTGGGGCAGGCTCAGGTTGTTCCTCCTCTGAGTCACGCTCTGCCTGTGATGGTCTTGGCAATGGTGGGGGGCTGTTTGGCCCTGCCCCATGCTGTTCCTGCTGCAGCTGTTTTCACAGGATCATATTGTGTAGCATGGCACATACCATGACAATTTTGGTACATGTAGTTGGTGAGTACTGCAAGGCTCCACCAGATGTGTCCAGGCACCGGAACCGTGACTTGAGCATCCCAAACACATGCTCGATTACATTTCGTGTTTGTGCATGTGCCTCATTATGGAGTTCTTGTTCAGGTGTGTGTGCATTTCTGATGGGTGTCATCAGCCACGGCTCCAGTGCGTATCCAGCATCCCCCACTAGGTGACTGTCAGGGATGTCCCCATTGGCAAATCTCTGGTACAGCTGCGTCAGATGCCAGATATGGGAATCGTGGTAGCTTCCAGGGCAGCCAGCACACACATTCAGTATTGTGCCCTGGGCATCGCACATGATCTGGCAGTTGATGGGGGGAAAGCCCTTGTGGTTGATGTAGGCCCTACCCCACTCACCGGCTGGTGCTTTGATGTGTATGTGCATGCAGTCTATTGCACCCACTACCTCAGGGTATTCCGCTATTTGCTGGAAAAGACACATATTGCTGGCCAATGTCTCACGGGAATTGGGGAAATATACATGATCACCGACATGTGCTGACATGGCATTCAGGAACTGGTGCAGTACCCTGGATGCTGATGCCTGTGAAATCCCCATCATATCACCAGTTGGTCTCTGGAAGGTACCTGTTGCTAGTATTCTTAGGACAACACATACCTTGATTTCCACTGGGATGGGTTCCCCTCTGTTGGTTCTGTGTGTGAGGCATGGCCTGCACAGCTCAACAATTTGCTGCAGGAGGTCTCTGTCCACTCTATAGCACTCCACTATCTCCAGCTCATGTAGCCCCTGGTAGGTTACCCTGGGTCTGTACACTCTTCTCCATCTCCTCACTGTGGGTTGCTCAGCAACATTCGCAATGGCACCACCCTCAGCATCTTGCACATGTTGGCTTATGATAGCAATGGCAGCCCCTAACATTTTTTTGTCTGAGTTAAGCTTCTTATGTTTTCATTCTTTGTATACTGCAGTGCTGCAGTGTTCTTGAGAAAAACATGGGGGAATGTTGTTTGCAGAGTTTTAAGTGCTGGGCTGGGCTGGGCTGGGATAGTGTACTGCCTGTGTAATTGGCTGATTCTGATTTATTTCACCTGGCAGCTCTGCTAGTTCTCATTGGTTAACTTCCTACTACTTCTTTTCCTTCCTTTTCCCTTTCTGTTTCCGCAAGGGGCAGCGCCGCGCAAACAAACGCAAACACGCACACACAAGCGCACATGCGTGCACACAGGCTTACACAGGCTTAGATGGGTGCACACATGCATACACAGACTTACACAGGCTTACAGGCGCGCACACGTTGTAAGCACGTTTGCAGGAAATTTCAGATATTTCCACGGGGTACGCCTTCGATTTCTGGGTTTCAGCTAGGATAACTGTAGACATGCCTCTTGCAATCCTGAGCAACTCATGGCAAACACAAGCCACTCTGCTCCAATAAGCTTACAGTCTTTCAGACATACCCTCCCATGATGTCACCTATCTTCTACTCTACTACTCCTACACTTACACTCTAGGGACATGGCTCACATACCAGGGAAAATTGGGATTCACTATCCTTATCCTCATTTGCATAGGATTGCCTACTAATGCTTGGTTACATCTCTCAAACTGAGCTTCCCACCTTAGCAACCACTACTCAGTAGCCATGTTGTGTCTTCAGCCTGCCATTCACCTGCATGGCAGAATAATCTTTTTATTAAACATGCCTAGTTTTTGCTATTTTTTTAATTATTTTCTGGTTTTTAAAGTGCCGCACATTTGCGCGGCCCTGCGCTATGCTTAAACATCAGAGATCGGGGAAAAAATAAAAATTAATTTGTATTACTTTTCAACCTATAAAAATGCCAATGGCCTTATATTTGGCCATTGGCATGCTTCCTCAATTGAATGCATCCTTTATTTGGAGCTGTCATAGCTCAGTTTAGCTATTTGCAGAACGGTACTCCGTTACCAACAGAGTACATTTCTGCAAATAACACTGCTCTTCCACGGACAGGTTAGTGGTTCCTGGATCGCAAATTTACCTCATTTGAATACATTTCAGCAGCAAATGAGGTAATTTGCATACCATAACACTGTCCGTGCAAGAGTAGTTTTAGGAGCTCTCATGCACGCCCCTGCCAGATATTGCTGAATCGCTCGGCAGACATATTGCCTGTCTGATGTCTTACACTACTCTTAGACTCCGTGCAAGCCTTCTTGAATCTGGCCCAATGTCTAGAAAAAGAAAACTATAAAAGTAGCTGTTTTAATCTCACTCTATACATGCACACGTGTGTACATAGAGGCTAGAAATTTGGTGAATTTTTGATTATATCATTTGTTATTGTAGGTTAGCATACTTTCCTGGTTCCAGTTTTACCTGATTTCATACTGAAACATGTGAATGAATTATAGCAGAAGACAGCAGTTGCCTGAGGGTAGTATGAGATAGCATGGGAAGTAATACACTGGTAACGTCAAACCAAAATATGAAAAGTTAATATTGGTGGCCCAAGATAGTGGACTACGTACACATTGGTTTACAAAGTCCATTAAACTTGTGGGAGAAACAGACAAATGTAGGTTTTGTTAAACAGAATTGGAAACAGTTGCACACCTTGTTGCTGGTTGTGACATACTAATTGCAGAAGAACTGCATACTGAACAGTATAATAATGTGGTAAGGCTGTTACATTGGGGATTGTGCAAACATTACAATACTGAAGTAACTGAAAAACACTAGAAACATGAGCCACAAAGCATCATAGAAAATGATGAGGTCTATATCACATGAGATCACCCATTACCAACAGTTCAAAAGATAGATGCAAAAACAACAGATATAGTGTTCCATGAAAAGAAGACAAAATTAGCACTGATCATTGAAATTGCTACACCCAGTGATTACAGTGTCTTGCATATAGAAAGACACAAAGTCATACAATATCATAATTTGCAGGCAGAAATGAGAGCAATGTAGAAGTAAGATACCCAGACAGTTCCAATAGTAGTAGGAGCAATGAGTCTTATAAAAAAGCATCTACAATCAGATTTAGACATGTCACTAATACGTTTAACTCCGTACGAATTGCAAAAGGAGTCATTACTGGGCATATTGCGGGTGCTGCGAAGAGCACTTCTGGCTGACATAAAAGATTGTAACAATACTAATTTCATGAACTTTAATCATACTTTGACTTAGGAATGGGGTCCATTCCTGTTATGGTATTAGAAACCCAAAAGGTTTGGAGAAATTAAAAAGAGAGATGTTCTGTACAGTGTATACAAACGTGACAATTTACAGTAGTGCGATGGGAAGATCCTATTACGAATAGTACGAAAGCTGACAATACTTTTGCAGAGAAAGCCATTTGCTAGCAATGGGACAGGCACAGGGAATCATCTTGACGAAACACAGATTTGATGCTGCTGCTTTCATTTTTTTTTAATTCCGTAACAGCTGTAATGCATTTATTGTATTGTTTTGCACTATTACATTATAATGTCAGACATTTACATTTTGGGCCATGTAAGAGATGGCATGATAGTTCACTTTTAACTGAGTAGAAAGCTTTCTCATCATTGTCGTACTAAATGACCCTTATTAGATGGTTTTGGTATTGTACAACTTTTATGTTGCTGAACAACTTCCAAGTCAAGAGTATTCTGCACTGAAATTCTGAGCATGCCTACTAAGTCTAAGTCAAATTCTGCTACAGAGTATAGTATAATAAATGGGGTTAGGTGGTCTATTCCCTAACAAACTTAAATTGTTGAGAATGAGTTTCATTCTGTGTGCACATGTTGCTAACAGTAATAATAGTATCTCCCCCTTCGGACTATGTAGGTAATACAGAATTTATTTATTATACCCATACAGTGTGCACTCAAGACCACACTCACTATGACTTTTATACCCCCCCCCCCTAAAAAAAATGAAATGCAGAAAAAAAGTCTAACATTTTAGAACTGTTTTCACATCTGTGGGTGACAAAACTTTATTTTGTAACATGAATGTGTTGGTTCTGTATCAGACACATGCTTGAAAGTGAATACAATAGGATTTGGTCAGTTACATAATGAGGAAATTACACAAGATCAGTGTTTCAAATGAATTAATATAACAAACAGTTAATTGCCTGGTAGTGTGATGTAACACCCAGCATTACAGTGTAACTACACAAACCGTATAAAAGCTATGTCCCTCACCTATGTTTATTACGTATACTAACTTACTGATTTACAAACTGAATCTTTCACTTTTGTAGAACTTTGTATACAACCTGTTTGCATCACAAATCAGCACAAAATGTCTTTCTCTGTGACTCCTCCTTCAGCGGTTAGTCCAGAGTCACCCCACCAGATGACAGACTCCCTGTTTTCTCTTCTAACAAGATTCATCCAGATAAATAAGCTTGTTAGAGCCAAGATAATCAAAACAGTCTGTTTCTGGGTTGGACAAACCTTCCTCTTTCTTAAGCATCTCTGCCTTCTACATAAGTTCATCTGTCTGTACACCTTTAGGAAAGTCAGCCAAACTTTCACTCTGTCAGGTTGACAACCAGCCTTCTTCAGTCATTTTGATAGGGAAAACACCTAGCCTTTTCTCAAGGAGTAGTTTCCACATATCTTTCTCTCAGAGACCTTCTACTCACAAAACACAAATGAACAAAAGGACCAACTTTTCTGTCTGGGTGGCTAATGATATTGTCTTCTGTTGGACATTTGATTCATACCATAGAAGCTTATTTGTCTGCTTTTTCACCACCACCTTCTGTAGATATAAAGCTGTTGTCTTGGAAATCCTTATTATTTGCCATTATGTAAGCTAAGATGGTTTCTGAGTTACAGGCTGTTTCTGTTGGTTTCCCAGAAGGAAAGATTGTCACATAGAATTAACATGTCCTTTATACCCAAGGAAGAAATTATTGCAAAAAAGAATAAAATCCCATGAGTGGAGGAGCTCCTTGGTCAGCCTCAGCAAGAAGCTAAGATCCCTTATAAGATCCTACAACGCTAGCTATGAAAACAAGATTGCCACTGATTCTAAGGACAACCACAAAGCATTCTATAGGTATGTCAAGAATCTCAATGGCAACACCCAGATCTGCTCTGAGTTACAGTACAATGGCACAAAAATTACAGAACCAACTGATATTACCAACATCCTGGCAGATAGGTTCAGTGCTAAATTTACCCCCCTCTCACCCCATAAAGGGCCCATATCTATACAGGAAGAATGCAGAGTCCCTGTAATCACAACTTCACAGGTAAAAGCAGCAATCTCTAAAGCCAAAAACACAGCATCCATGGGACCGGACAACATCCCAGGCTGCGTTTTACATGAACTTCAGAACGAACTGGCTCCCCACCTAAGCACCATGTTCAGTCATAGCCTCACGTCAGGCTTTGTGCCCACTGAATGGCGCACAGCAACAGTTATCCCACTCCACAAAGGGGGAGCCACCACTGATCCTGGTAACTATCACCCTATTAGCCTGCTGAGCCTGGTCTGCAAAGTCATGGAAGGTATCATCATGGAATTAATAAACAAAGACATTGGTAACCTCCAAACTCTGGACCCCACCCAGTTTGGGTTTGTGAAAGGCAGATCTTGCCTCCTGAACCTGGTCGACTTCTTTGAGGCAGTCACCAAAGCCGTAGACGAGGGTAAGGTGGTTCACACAGCCTATCTTGACCTCGCTAAGGCTTTTGACACCATCCCTCATTCTGGAATTATTGCTAAACTCACTAAAGTAGGTATAAATCCCTATGTCACAACATGGGTTGCCAACTGGCTCACTGACAGAACCCACACATTAAAAGTTGCAGACTTCAAATCTGACTTCAAACCAGTGACAAGTGGAGTACCACAGGGTTCAGTCCTGGGTCCTTTTCTGTTTGGTATCTACTTCTCTGAAACACAGGCTAACACAGAAGGCCTCTGGCTAATTAAGTTCACAGATGACTGCAAACTAGGAGCTATAGTCGAGTCCCCAAATGATGTGGACATCCTACAAAAGGGCCTCACTGAGACAGATGCCTGGTGTCAGAGCCATGGCCTCAAGCTCAATGCCAAAAAGTGCATTGTTATCCCCTTTGGTAAAAACTCTGTACCTATTAACTACCACATAGGTGGCAGTCTTCTTAACACCGAATGTGTGATAAGAGACCTTGGGACCCAGGTGGACAGTAGTCTGTCCTTTGATAATCACATTGCCACAGTAGTCAGGAAATCCTTCTACATGGCACACCTCATCACAAAAGGGTTCTCTTCCAGGAAAAAAGAGGTCATTGTTCCCCTCTACTCGACACTCATTAGACCCGTTATAGAATACAGTGCCCCTTTTGGAATGTACCTCACAAGACATCTGCAGCAGCTGGAAAGGCCACAGAAGTACCTCACAAAGAGAATTACTGGCTTCAAACAGATGCCCTACACACTGATCATCTCAAAAAACTTCAGCTTTACTCTGTAGCATATCGCCTACTCTGAGGTGATCTCTGCCTAACATATAAAGCTATGTCAAACCCAGAGCTGTTGGACATGCTACACCTAAAGAAATATGAGCTACACACTCTAGGGACCTAAACCTTGTCACCACAATAAACAGGACTTGCTGGAGGGATAGATTCCTGTCCCAGAGACTTCCCATACTCTGGAACAAGCTACCCATCTATGTCAAGCAAAGTTCCTCATTAACACTCTTCAAGAAAAATCTTGCTGATTGGATGGGAAATAGGAAATTCACCCTGGGGATCATTTCTGTGGCTCTGCTTGACAGGGGCACAGGAAATTAACGTTCTTGGGTTGGCGTAAGCCAGGGAACTTTGTTGGCTAGGCTTACTTAGGCCCTTGGGCCGATAGCCTAGCACCTACCTATGAACCTATGAACCTATAAAGTTGCCACACAATAACATTTATTTTTTTCCTCTAAATTACTGGAAGCCATCTCTTTTACTGAGACTGAAATGATGAAGTTAACATATTACAAGAGGGTCTCACAGCAACAAATGACTGGTGCCAAAGCCATGGCTGTATGTTAAACACAAAAAAATGTATTATCATACCATTTGGCTAAAACACAGCACCTACTGATTATTGCATCATCTACAACCCCTTAAGCACACAGCATATGGTGAGAGACCTGGGTACCCAGGTTGACAACAGTCTCACATTCGACCATCATGTAGTAGCAGTGGTCAGAAAAGCCTTGTACTTGGTTCATCTCATATATAAAGGGATTACATACAAAAAAGGAGGTCATTACCTCTCTTTACTTCTCCCTCATTAGGCCTATAATTGAGTATAACACCCTGTTTGGTATATATCTCTCCAAACACCTGCACCAACTGAAAAGGCCATAGAAATAACTCACAAAGAGAATCCATGGCCTCCAACACCTGTCCTGTGTGGACAGGCTCAAATCACTATCTCTCTTCTCAGTATTGTACAGATTGCTCAGAGGTGATCTGTGTCTGGCCTACAAGGCAATATCGGACCCTGCCCTAATAGAGATGCTCCATATTCATAACTCTAACTCCTCACGCATTACACACTCAAAAGGCCTAAATCTAATATGCAACATCAACAAAACCTGCTGGAGAGACAGGCTTGTCTCCCAGAGGCTGCCCTGACTCTGGAATAGACTTCCCATACATGTCAAACAGAGCACCTCGCTGATCCTCTTCAATCGCAACCTTGATGAGTGGATGGGAAACCAGAAATTGTCCCAGGGGTTCCACCTTTGTCTCTCATTGACAGGGGCAACAGGTGCTGACTGAGGTTTCTTTTTGGGGATAAACTCTTGGCTAGGCTTGTAATGGCAGGGCCATTAACCTAGTAATCTCCTATGATCCTATGTAACCTGATCTGCATTATGCTGAACAGTTGCAAGGTTCTTCCCCAATAAGAGTTTATTCTTCTTATTTTCTAGTGGATTTTCTCTTACTTTCTCCATATCTATTTGTTGTTGACAACCAGGCAGTGCAGTGGCTAACCAGTAACTGAATTTTACACAAATAAACAGATTTTGCCAGCTGCTTTTCACAGTTTTTGTTTTCAGACAAGGAGTGCTCTAATTAACCCACTGATCTGTGTGAAGCCATCTTGGACGTCCCGCTGCACTGTCAAATTTGAACCATTTAGTTCATCTCCCTTTCGTCCTTATAAATACTTTAAACTTATTGAGCATTTTTCTCATTGCATGGATGCCCAGAGGGAGCTTAGATTTTTAAGTAGACAGAAACAACTAATTTCCACTGAAAAATCAAAGTTGGAGAAAAAGTCTTTAATATACCCTTTTCAGAGGATTAGCTAATTGCATTAACTTCTGTCATATTTGGAAAGCGTATTGCTGTAACTTCCAGGGTGCATGCATGACAGCGGACCAGTGGTTGTTTCCATGGCCTTGTTCAGTAATGTTACTACAGATGACATTTGTGCAGCTGTAACTTGCTCTTTTCCATGTACTTTTGCAAAGCACTGCAAGCCTAACATTTCCAGGTCCAGGTCTTCTTTTGGGGCTATTGTTGTCTATGGTTATGTTTTGTGATGATCAGAAGATTAACTAGAGAATTTGTTCTGATGGTTACCAAGAAGAACCAATACAAAAATTATGTGTTTTCCATAGTAGTAGTTCTGTAAGAAAAATGTCCATGTTCAGTAACGTACCTTCAATTTATGTCCTGCATTCACTGCTCTCTTGCAACCTTCTTGTTCCTCTCCTCTGCCCTCTTTTCTTCTTTCCTCAGCTCAGGATTGCCTACTTAAGAACTGTGATATTAGAAATGTGTATGAGAAGAGGAGATTTTTTTATCTGTCAAGCAGTCCCAATGCCTTTGGTATCATTTCCGATGGTTACTGGTGATGTGTACTCTTACAGCTCAGTCATGATAAGTGCAAAACCTTTATTTGTGCTTCAAGGTTCACTACCAAAAGTGTAAAGCCCATAATTGGAGTCCCATAATTGAAAAGTAAACTGTATTTGGCAAAAAATACAATAAATCCTGAAAATCACTCTGATGCCATTGAAGAATTGTGTTAGGAGGTTTTTGCCCCTCCCCCGATGGGGGGACTGTGATTTTCCCCACTACAGTTACTATTACATACTAACTCTGAGATTGCTGTACCTCAGTGTGAGAGGAATGCTCTGTAGCACTGCAACGTTAGACTTAGTATATTCCTCTTTTTCTCACAATAACTGTTTATAGGATTGCAGTCCTCATAATTTCAAAGACTGCAGTTTTGGTCCTTAGAATTTTAATAGGGACTAGTAACTTGCAGCTCATATTTAAGGAGGATAACAACTAAGCATTATTCAAAAATTATAGTTTCATGCAATGTATCAGGAAATTACTGGAAGTTAAGGAAGGAAGGTATCTGGTTTCTTTTTCACCTTCAGCCCTTTTGCTCAAGACAGGGAGAATGAGTAACTAACTTTCTGACAATTTATATAACTTATTCTGAGATGTGGTAATCCTGACTTAGTTATACCATAGGAGTGCATGAGCACAGAACTCTGACTGAGGCAGAGATGACCCCCCCCCCACACACACACACAAAATGTCTTAAGTCTCCACATTTTTTGTTCTGGCTGGAATGAACAAACTTTGTTGTATCAGGTTTTGATAAGGAAAATGAGTTATTTGATAAAGAGTGGTATTTAGAAAATTCATTGAGTGGCTTGATGTTAGCTCACACTTTGAATTATCCATACTCTGGTTAACTATAAATTACTACTTATAAGGAGAGTTCCAAATGGAGAGCTCGTTTATAATGACTGTGAGAGCTTGGCTTGCTGACATCAGCCTCATTGTGAATTAGTATTGTTCTGTCTCCTCATTACCCCTGACATCCTAATACTGCAGTGACATTAAATGATACAGAATCAGCTGAAGAGATCAGCATATGGGCAGGTGAGGAATTTAAATTGTAAATAAAAACATTCATGCAACACAATTCCTGAGGTTTGCTGAGGCTGCCCATACTAGCTACAGCATAATCTCAAGTGCAGTCTGTGTGCACTTTATAGACACACTCCATCAGAAATCTTAGTGTGCAGCCAGATATGTGACTCTGCATTGCTTGCCCTTTTTGTTAAATAGATTGTGTGTGGTGCTGTTGCAAACTCTTGTGCCGAACTGCAAGCTACTTTCATGTATCACAAGCAATTTTATGAATTACTGCTAGCCATTTCATTACTACCTTAGCCAGAGATACCTCTAATGGCTAAATGCAAAGTTTTTGAAAGTCAGCCAAGATAATTGACATAATAAGCAACATATTATGAACTATGGCAGATTCAGATATTTATTAACATTCTTTTGACAAAAAGATTATAAACAGCTACAAACCACATACATTTTCACATGTGAACTGGATTATATTGAATCTAATTTAATTTCATCTATTTCATTTTCAGCAAACGTGGTATTCTGGAGGTACAGTAACTATAACAGTGTGTTATACCATTTAAGTTTGATCACTCTTTGTGCTTTTCTTTCTTGACCAGAGTTTTCATGAGTTATGCCATTATCCCAGTGAAGCTCTATGCTGGTCTTGTACCAGCTTCCATGAACATTTCTCTGTGTGAGACAATTTTATTTATTTATTTTATTTTACATTTGTTTATTGGGATTGTTCACTGAGCTGAGAATAATTAGCCCCTTTTCAGTGGAGGCCCTGGGAGAAAAGCTCCAACAATTAACATGACAAACAGTAAAAATGTCAAAAAAATAAAATAATATGGAATGAGTGCATATAACCTTAGCCTAAACAATAGACAATATATAACCAGTATTGCTAGGAGCCATATTTCTTTTCTTCAGCCTCCTTCTCACCCTGATAGAGGCACATGTTTATTGTTGGATATTGTCCTTTGTAAAATAAAATTCTATTGCAATTATTCTCAAAAATCCAGCAGTGTAATACATTTAATATCTAGTAAGCACCTTACACATGGCTATACTGCCTTCTTCAGGAAGTAGCACTGGTACAGTAAATCATACCATTTGGGTGGAATCCCAAGCAGAGTTGTATGCTAAGGTAGAACCATGTCAGAACATGTCCTACCCCTGGACTGTACTTTCATATTGTAGGGTTTGTGAAGGTATGATCAATAATCTATGAGGCAACAGAGGCTTATTATATTTGTTATGACAAAAGGCGATACAGTAGGGTAACCATATAGACAAAATCAGTTCCAATTCCTTGAATTTTCCAGGTCTACTTATTATTTTCCCCTCAAGTGTTTGGCCATGCCCTGTACAGACTTAGACACCTTGAGTGACATTTTTCCTGTAAAAGCATGACTGAAATTTCTTCAATATCTAGCTGCACACAGGACAGCTAGTTTGCAGTGACAAGCACTGCCCACAGAGATGCAAACCGAATACTTCTGACAATGCTTTATATTCTCACTCCAGCTATCTAATCAATAAAAAAGGGTCTGTTGCCATGGATATACATTTTCCCACTATCTCCATTACCAGCTTGAAGGATATGGGCATCCTGAGGCAATGTAGAGATTGCCTCATGTTTACTGACAACCATTTAATTCTCAAACAAACTGATATGGTATGTCAGAGATGTATTTACACAATATCACAGGAGGCAAAGCTCTGACATACAAGTACAGTAAAATCTCACTTAACCGGCACCCATGGGGATTGGTAGATGCTAGTTAAGTGTAGTCTCTGGTTGCTTGAAAGCCACGTTGTGATTTTTGATTGACTTGTACACTGGCATCCAAGCCAATCAAAAATCACAAAGCGGAGCCTCTTCTGCTCAATGCGGAACAGCTTGCTGTTCCACATTGAACAGAAGAGGCTCCGCTTTGCGATTTTTGATTGGCTCGTATACCCATATAAGAACCAATCAAAAATCGCAAAGTGGAGCCACATTTTCTCAATGCAGAACAGCAGGCTGTTCTGCATTGAGTAGAAATAGCTCCACTTTGCAAATTTTGATTGGCTGGTATGCCGGTATACGAGCCAATCAAAATTTGCAAAGTGGAACCACTTCTACTGAATGTGGAACAGTAGAACCACTGGTTGTTGTGCACTGAGTAAAAGTAGCTCTGCTTTACGATTTTTAATTGGCTTGTATACTGGCATATGAGCCAATCAAAATAGCCTGTTGTGTGAGTCCTGGTTAATGAAGACTCTACTGTACTCCTACTGTCAATAAGGTTGTCAATAACACACATGCTGCACCCATCACACACAATTCAAAGCAGACATATAGACCCACATATACTGAGGCACTTAAATGTAACCTTTCTAAACCATAAAGTCCTCCTGGATGAAGTACACATAACAAATACTCTCAGCAACCCCAAATGCACTCTTTCAAAACAACATCCACATCAACACAGAGACACATCTCATGGAGCCTCTACCTCTAAGCCTGTAAGGCAATCCACCACACAATTCAGCATTCTAGTCATTGGAGACTCCATTGTGAGGCACACTGATGTCCCTCCCACAAGGCTGAGTAAGGAGAAAGTCATGGTCAGTTGCTTATCAGGGGCTCGGATCCACCACATTACGTATGCACTCAGGACATTAGACCACAAGTACCAGTATGACTCAGTCATACTCCACATGGGAGTAAATTACCTGAGATGTACCTCATATGAAGAGAGACATCATGGAGGTCTCAGAATATGTGTCTTAGATTGGCATGAGCCTAGCACTGAGCAGCATTTTACCTTCTCCAAGGATGATGCCACAACACAAACAAAAGATGACTGAATTTAGCAATGGGCTTAGTTTCTGGTGTCATTCTAAGGGGGTGCAATATTTGTCAGCTTGGAAGGAGCTTGGCCCCATTGTAGGAATGTTTCCGTATTTTGAGGATTTTACACTGTCATTTTTTTTCCAGTTCTGGCACCAGTGCATTTACCAGGATTGGGCACTTTTTTATCCTGGGTCTTGTTATTATCTATCTTTTTTATTTTTGACCTACTTTGGTCTATGATATATGCTATGTAAAATACAGCCTATATATCAGTGGTGTCTTGGTGAGATTTTGTGAAAAACAGGGTCTCCCTCGTGAAGGTACTCACCAAGACTTGAGAATGAATTCATTTTGAGCAATACTACTCTCCTTTGCTTGCTGACTTAACATCCCTCCATTTGGACTGCAATGCTGTCAGTGTAAGTGACTTAATTTCAGTGTAAGGCCTATCTATAAACAGGCTTGCACATGGGACTGGATTCCAAAACACCTGCTCTCAGTATAAGTGGACATTTAGACCGAGAACAAGTCTTTTGAAATGGTGCCCACAGTCAGACTGACATGACATAAACAGATTGGATTTTGATAAGATGAGTTGTGACATCTATGTGTGTAAATGTTTTGAATATCTTTTTAAGGGTGAAAAACTAAAGATATAGTTTCGGTGAAACAACTTTTAATTTTTTTCATTTATAGTGTATTGTTATACAAGTATTCTGTTCATTTGAGATCTGATATATAGAAAGGTGTAGAAAATTTGAAAATATAAATTAAAGAACCTTTGAATACTGTTGAATACAAAGATTATAGATATGCAGTTACCTAGCAGTTGTGTGGTATACATCAATTAGATCTGAAATTTATAAATTAGGCAACGTTATTACAGGAAGATCAGCATTTTAAAAATCTTGAAAGGACAAGATTTGTTGATAATAGTGATGTGTTTGATATTGAAATGCCATACTATGAAGTTATATGGACTTAATCAAGGGACTGATTTGGTTCACTGTTAGTGCATAACCATACATGTTGTGTTGAGCCTTTCTTTTTATTGGGTTATGACTGATTGTGATGACTGGTGGATATTTCTTATTTCTTGTATTTACAAAGTAATGGCTGTACACTCAAAATGTTGCTTGCCTAGGCATACCAGAGAATAATATTTTGTTATTTTTATTTTCTGTAGAGGGTGGAAATTTTTGTTTCTTTTTTTGGGGTGGGGGGGGGTGACGTAGTATTGGAAATTAGCTATTGTTTTAGGAATATAATAAGCATTATGTTAAAAATTCAGTAAGTTTGCAGTTTAGTGTTATTAAAGGTATTTTTTATATTTGAGCTTATTTTACCATTAATGATGTATTCTACTTGGCTGGTTGTGGGTTTGA
The DNA here is from genome assembly GCF_019279795.1 of Protopterus annectens. Classification (NCBI taxonomy): domain Eukaryota; kingdom Metazoa; phylum Chordata; order Ceratodontiformes; family Protopteridae; genus Protopterus; species Protopterus annectens. The sequence continues at coordinate 470,091,075 of NC_056749.1, read as the reverse complement.
TTTTCTTTTAGATTTTTCTTTTTTCCTTTTTTTTGTAGAAGTTTTGGGTAATTTTGATATCAGTAGTATGCGTACATTTTCTGTTTTTTTTTCTTTTTTTTATCAGACGTGTTTATCATTGTCTAGTACTAAAGAATATGTGCAAACTGATAAAATCAAAGTAACCTGTCTGTTCTAAAAATGCATTTCCTCATTAGTTACTTAACTTTGGCTGTCTTTCTGTCATTAAAGTTTGCATCTTCACTTTACTTTTTAAGGAGGATCTCTTCCAAAAATGCCCTCCATAGTCATAACATGTTCTGACTTCATTGATTACTCTGCAGGAAGTTCTGCTTTCTTGCTGACATGCTGACTTCGATAGGTTCAGCAGAGTCCATTACCTAGACAAATAGAAGGAGAAAAGTGTACAGAGAGAGAATTTTCATTCTGGGGCAGTTTTACTTGTATTTTTTTGTCTAATTTTCAGTTTTAACGATATTATACTTTATTGGTTAATCCAGTCTACAAATCTTCATACATCCTGTGTTCCATATTTGTGGAAACAGATGTGAAGGCTGCTTCTGTTTCATTATTGCACAATCATATCACATGCAGCACAAAGTCCATAATTCTTAAAGCTCTCCGGTTTTGCCTAATGCCACTGAATATTACCTTTCAACTGTCCATACTTTTTGCAGAATGCCGCTGATTTTGCCCCATAATTTACTCTGTCCATCTCTCATTTTTCAGTAAGTTACTGAGGATATCAGTCAGATATTAATGCTAGCTATTAGAGTTTTACAGTTTATAATTCACTTTGTCTGGAAAATGCATGCTAATACAAAACCACTTCCATTAAACAGCCATACTGCACTTAGCCCATGTGTAGCATTAATATGATATTTACTTACTTATAGAAGATACCCAACCTACTAGTACAGGAAGTTTACAAAGATCCAACTTTGCATCATCAAGGTGACCAGTATGATGATGATGTGAATACAGGAAGTACTGCTGTTGTAAGTCAGTGGAGAGCCAAAGTTTGTGAACAGAAAATAACAGTAAAATCAAATAACAGAGTATCCAGTAAATGGGATTCACAGAGTGAGAAACCATCCTGTCATCTAATAAGAAACAGAAAGACTGCAAGTTAGTGCAAGAAAATAGTTACACATGACCTTTACTATTAGCACATGTATACACATACACAAGGTTGGAACAAGGCACTATTTCCCTTTCATGTAATCACTGAATTCTCCACTATTTGAGTTCCCCTTTTTGAATGTCATATTTGTCAAGTTGTTGAACACTACTGGTTATTACAAGTCAAAATCACTGGATGTGTACATGCACACCCACATATATACACACATACACTCTGCTTATATATCTGCATAAATTGGAGACTTAGTCATTCACCTGTTAGTATGTGTGGCAACTGCACTGACACTGGTGGGGTTTAAACCCCACCATTATCAACCAAGTGTAGGGTTGCCACCTTTTGATGTGGCCAAAGCTGGATCATAGCCACACCACTCATATCTCTTCAAACCCTGTCCATCTCCTCCCCTCTTCCCACCCACTTTTTGTCCATTTTGTGACATCATAGTCATGTCAGAGGGATGAGGACTGTCCTCTTTTCCTGGTTTGTGATGCCTTTTTTTTTTTTTTTTTTTTACAGAAAAGCGTAATAAATCTGCCAGTTTGCTATGTTTTTCTGTAAAAAGAAAATCAAAGTAAATCTGCTGATTTAACAAATTCCCTTTGACTTCCCCACTCTGGGCCATTAATCAAATCTGAATCCTCACCATTGAGGCTGGAGAGGGATGCTCACTTGGAGAAAAAATGGATACACCGAGTATTTCCAGAAGAAGCTGTCTGCATCAAGCACAATTTCCCTTAAGAGCACACAGGGAACACACTCAATCTGGGGGATGGTTTCTCTCACTGTCTCTCCAGATCCCCAGTAGGACTCCCTACTGGCACATTTGCAGGGTTGAGTCCTCAGCCGAGTGTCCAAGCCAAGTTCTCCAGCACCCTGCCTGTGAAACCAGTGCTTTGTGCTCCAAGCAGTTGACACACACACACTCTTTGAGATTTAATTTTCAAAGACACACACACACACACACACACACACACACACACACACACACACACACCGGAAAGGTTGGCACAGATTTACTAGCTATGCCCCCTTCTACCCAGACTATAAGGTAGTTACACTAGACATTCCAAAGCCAACTACTCTAAGGCTGTTGCAAGGGTACCCAATTATACTGAGTAAAATTAATATTAATACAAATGGTAGCTTGACCAACAGTAAGGCTTTCAGGAGTGGCCAGAGTTGTCACCAAATATATATAAGTACTCTCAGAAATTAAAATATTCTCTAAACGACCAGCTGCAATGAAAAGTTTAAATATATTTAATAATAAATAATGAAAGAACGTGACAATAGTAAATATCTATTTACAAGGAACACCAGAGTTTCAATTACAGGAAATATTAAAATAACACAGATGAATAGATTCATACAGATACAGGAAAACAGTACTTAACTAATCTCACTATATTTTCCTGCCTGATCTAAAGAATTACTATTCCCTGGTCACTTACTAGAGCAAGGAAAGATGAAGTAGGTGAGGGGTCCTGCTTTGTCAGGTTCCAAAAACAGAGTACAATAAGACTTCAGTCTCACCTAGTATTAAAATATCATTTTTAGTGATGGATTACATAATAATATCACATACATCTGGTCATCTGACTTTTGATGCTCATGCTACCCCCCTTGGCTAGAAGCTGTCAGGATTTTGCACATAAGTATCAATAATACACACACACAGAGCCTTGCTAAGGTCTGTTCCAGCTTGTGGAAGTCATAAAACAGTTTCAAACCTCCACTCTTCCAGAGTAGCAATTAGTTCACTGGAAAGACAATTCAGAAGCTTCCTAGTATAGACATTTTGTTTCTGACTGCATTGAGAACTGTAAGATACAATCTTTATGGCCTAAGTCAGGTAATTTAATTTCAAGCTATTTTCAAAGTTAGGTGGATTGAGATTAACTTTTTCTCTTCCAGTGTCCTCTGTTAAAATACATACATTTAAACAGTTACAGTAATACATGCATATTTCTTTTTCTGTCCAGCAGGGCACACTGTTGGTACATTTTTAACACAAGCAGCTTTAAAAATCAGTTTGATATACAAATGGCATATAATTCTTTACAAAATTCCAGTTAGCTGTGCTGGCATATGTTACACATCCACTGTCCTACTTCTCCTGGCATAGCTGGCAGTACCTTATGTTGTCAGACTCCCATAGTCTTTTTGTTTTTTGAAACAGAATACTGGTCTTTTTGTTTTTGTGAAACAGAATACTGGAGTGTTTGCAGTGTTTTCCCGACTACTGGATGCCCAGAAAAAAACAGATAGGTGGCAACTCTAACCAAAATGTTACACCTGATATTTAAGAGACAGGTCCTGTGGTTCCTGGGTCTACTCCACTGTCACATGTAGGTCTGATGGCCACTAGAGGAATGATCTCTTGAGTCACACCATTAGTTCCCAACACATTAGAGTAAAAAAAAGTGAACTAACCTATTCACTCAATATGTGGCCTCAAGAGGATACAGGGAATATGCACTTCTACTCTGGGTATGGGCTTCCAACATCCCCAGGCACCAGACTCGTTCTACACTCTGACAAATTACCTGAGTCTTTAGCCAAGAATACAAGCCTTCCTTCTCACAACATTCTGTCTGCAAACATATAAAGATTAGTGTTTTTTAGTGTCATTTACCAATGGTAACTGCCTTTCAAAAAAAAAAAAAAGAGAGAGAATTGTTAATTGGATAAGTCCACTGGACACATAGTCCCTTTTTAGCTGTGACCCCGGGAACAATGTCTTGTTAAATGCCTTGCTCAGAGTTGCACAGTATGTAAAATGGAGGCTGTGGGCATTCCTTTCAATGTCTTAGAGCAAGAGTTCTAGACAATGCCATGACTAATGGGGGGACAGAGATCAAAAATCATGGACAGATTTTAATTACTGCTCTTATAAACTTAGAAAGTTGCAAGAATAACAGGTTTTATATCGGCATGCATTTTCTGAAGAACAGGAAATCTAAAATCCAAACTCAGACTTTATTTACTGATGTCATTTGGCATTAACAGATATTGAAAACAAAAAAAAAAATCATGAACCTACAATGATTGAAAAATAAAAACAAATTTTTCTACCTTAAACCACATTGCAATTCTAAGCTTCAAGATAAAATTGAAAAGTAGAATATGTGTTGATTAGAAGTTTCATTTTATCATTTTTAAAGTGAGTGAGTTTAAAATAAATTTATATTGAATGTAATTTCAATGTTTTATAGGACGTATTTTCCTAGCAGAAATTGACTTTTTTTAAGTGGGCATGCTTGAATGTGAGGCTTGCAGAGAACAAAAGAACTTACTGTTCTACAAGTAATCGAAATAACATGAAAATGCGTGGCACTGACTAATGGGCTAGGAACTGGATGTATTTAAAATATACATAGCATGGATAATTGTATTTGCTTCTTCATCCTTGGACTCCTTGGCTCCAAAGATACCTAGAAAACTCACATGCAGGAGGAATAACAAAGACTTCCCACCAAGTCCTTCTCACCCATTGACAGAGACAATGAGGATATTGATTCCTGTGCATTTCCCAGATTCTCCCAAAATTAAGGAAATTTAAAAATAATACAGCAAAAGAGAAGATGGCCCACGCATCCAGTGTCCTCCCTGCAGAGGACATTGTAGCAGGGCTTTTTGTACTACCATTAGTTTTTTGGGGTGGTTCCCCACTGATGTCATTGTTGAAAATAGCTAAAAAAAACAAAGACACGGAACCCAAAGCAGTGTCAGGAACGACAAATACAAAAAAGTTAATCACACTGCTACAGCATGGACCAAATCCACTTTATTGTTGTATGAGTCCACAACAAACACGAAATATTCCACAACATGTACTGCACACACAGATTGAGCGCTTTCTTCCCTTCAACCAGGGACTTCATCAGAATATTGTTGAAAATGGCAACAAGTGTATCATGGGAAAACCACGGTACTCTAGCTGCTGCACCAGGGAAGCTAAACAAGATTCTCCTTCCTGCTAAGGACTGGCACTACTGTCAGAGATGACCAAACCTGAGTATATGGGTGAAGCAACAATCATTAAAACAACTCCCAACTTCACTAAGCCCTGCATTTCATTCCTTGAGAAAGAATCCAATATTGAGGACCATCTTGGCAAGATAGTTTATGTTTCCCTCACTTCTTTGAGGACTTTGATCAACCTTTCTCATGTATTAAAGTGCCATTGAGACCTAGTTAGTAAAATGCATCAGTTTCTGGGCCATCTGCCAATGGACCTTTGAAGAAAATATTGCATTCCTAATTTATAACTGTATCTTTTGTTTTAAACCTCACCAACAGACTACTTTGTGAAGGTTTGGTCTCCCCTGCAGGCTCTAAAATCGCCATGTGCTGGTATACTTTGCTATTAATAAGAGGCTTTACTTTGGCCCTGATGTTAAAACACTCCTGGAGCACATGAAGAAAAAGACAAAACCCTCCCTATTGTTGCTGTAAAGGGTGTAAAGGAGTCCATGCCAATTATGGCTTAAGTGTAGCCAAAAGCAGCAAAGTCAGTAGTCTGGAAAAAACTAAAATATTGTGGCAACATCCAGAGGAGTCCTGCTACCAGAGGGAGGGGTGCCCAGCCCAGCAATGTGGCCTGTGTCCTCCTTTGTGTGGGCAGCAGCATAATCCCTGAGGTCTTGCCTTGCTGTCCAACTCTGTTGGCAGCTGAGGACTGTCTGTCTCTACACAATTCTGTGTGGCTGTCCTTCATGTGCAACATGAGGATACAGACAGTAATATAAAGAGAATATACATTAACCTCCCACAACCTCATCCTGACATCCCACATCATCATAAAATTGCAATAAGAAGGAACTACTAAATTTCTAGCAAAATGAGCCATCCAACTGGTGTCATCAGACCAGAAAGGATTAGGTTAATACTTCAGGTTCTTTTCAGTTCCAAAGAAAACAAAGGATCTTCAGCCTATTTTACATGTAAGCAGCCTAAACAACTTTATCCTTAAGGAAAACATTCATATGGTCACAGGCACACCATTCCTTTGTTGAAAAAGACTGGATGTGGTTTTTAGACCTCCAAGACCACCATATAAAATAGCTAAGGAAATCAGTTGTTATCGTTTTGTGCAGGAACCATTCCCTGACAAGTCAGGACTTTTACATTTGATCTATCCAGAAGCCCACAGTGTCCACCAAAAGTATGCCTGTGGTTGCAGTGAACCAAAGATTTGATGGGGCAGAAATGTTTCCCTTCCTGGATGACTGACTTATAACTTCTACCTCCACGAACCATCACTTTACAGGATTTCTCTTAAGTCCTTAGAGATTTTAGTGACGACTGGGAAATATTATTTTTGGCCATCTCACCTGTTTATATTCACACACTGCCATCCACACACAGTTATTTGCAAATTGTTTGAACATTCAGAAGGAAGCCAGTCTCTGTAACACTTTGTTTCACACCTCACTCAGTTACAATTGCCATGCCCTATCTCTGGATTAGAACTTTGGGTTAATGGCAATGGGAATCCCACAGATTCTCCAAGGTGTCTGATATGCAGAGAAGCCCATCTAGATATCAGTATTCTGGAGATGAGGGCAGTCCTTGTCATGCTTCAAGCTTTACAGGACATCCTACACAAGAGTGTGGTAGCCATCTACTCTGACAATTTGGTAATGGTTTGTTAAATGACTAAGCTAACAGGAAACAACTCCTATTCCTTGTGGCAAAGTTCGGGGAAGGGGGCATAGAAGTGGGCTGCATAAGCCAGTCACTTTTTGGTAGCAAGTGATACCAGTCACTTTTTGGTAGCAAGTGATATCCTGTGGATGATGACTCAGCTGTGGACAGGCTTAGCTGTTGTCTGCTGATGTCATATAAGTGATCCATCATCCCCTCAGTAGCACAGAGGCTACTTCATCACTGAGGGGAAGCTATGCTGCAATCTACCCCCACAAAAAAATTAAGTACAAAATGCTTTTATTCCCACAATCCTTCACAAGGGTAATGCCTCAGAGTTGCTCTTATTCCAAAGTGGTCTCCTGGATTGCATGAACTTTTCTGGTATTTCCTTTGATGAAAATAATCAGCTATAAAGCTGTACAGTACAAGTCCAAATTCATTCTGATACCATTGATTTTTGCCTCATGTTTGATTTTCCTTGCCCATGTCTCATCATTTGGGGGACCTTCTCTACCTGTGACCCTTCTGGATCTTACTATCCCATCATTCTAACAAGCTCCACCCAAATCTTCACTCTCTATTTCTAACCACATGGTTTATCCACTTCCATTATTGGCAGGCAATTCAGCCTTTCCATCCTGTGTAGTGCAGATGATCTTGCATTCCAAAAAACCTAATATTAAGAAAACTTTCAAAAGCCACATAACTTGTTTTTCTATATGGATGTCATCAAAATGTCTTTGCCCTTTTGCAGATCATTCACTCTGGACTTGGTTATTTATCTGTTAATGTTCATTTAACAGTTGCCTCCCACTTTCACCAAGTCTCAAAAGTTTGTTTTTGGCCTCTTTTAAAAGTATGTAGCACTTTTTGATGGTACATTTCTTGACACTACCTGTTTAGGATTCCATTCCTCCATGGTTGGTCTATTCTCTGCTGGAGAAACTCATCTTCCCCTCTTCAGCATCACTAACAGAAATGAAGTCCCTATCATAAAAAAAACACTTTTCCTTCTTTCTATCATTTGAACAGAAAAGACTTTTGAATTGCAGTCTCTATCGGTCCATCCATTTTGCTAATCTTTTATAAAAAATAGTTGTCCACATTGTATACTTAGGTAACTACTGAGACTAATTTTAACTAGTCTGCAGTCTGTCCATTTACATTTTCTTTCTCAGCTACTTGAATAGAAGGAAGTATCTTTTTCACTTTACGTATGTACATATCTCTCAACCTCTTAGAACAAGAAATCAGGGCAAAGCCTAAACAAATGGGGGGACAAAGACCCAAAAATAGGGACATATTTTAAATATTGCACTTATTTAGAAAGTTCCTACAATAACATACTTTGAGCTAGCATTACTTTTCTGAAGGATATAAAGTCTGAAACTCAAATTTGTGTCATTATTTGGTGACTTCAATTCTTTGTGATTTGACAGAAAACCACCAATTTTATGATGGACAGACCAGAAATATGATACAAAAATCTGGACATTCTGTGAAAATCTGACAACTGAGAGATAGATGTATGTACATAGGCTACCTTTTTTTTTCCATGTAGAAAGAACCAAGTATATTAGAAAATATGTTCAACTCTGTGTTTCCTTTTCCTAATAAGGAACTTGGATGTACATTGTTCAACATTACATTAGCTAAGTGGCTAACAGATTGCATTACTTTAGCTACAAGAAGTACTGTAAATCTCTTCCTTCTGCCCCATGGGCACATTGTAGCTGAGAACTAGTTGCCTCCTAAATGTTTTTCCATGAGGCTGCTTCTGCCCCATGGGCACAGTCTAGCTGAGCACTAGTTACCTCCTAAATGTTTTCCACGAGGCTGCTCCTACCCCATGGGCACAGTCTAGCTGAGTACTAGTGGCCCATGGGCGCAGTCTAGCTGAGCACTAATTACTTCCTAAATGTTTTCCACAAGGCTGCTTCTGCCCCATGGACACAGTCTAGCTGAGCACTAGTTACCTCCTAAATGTTTTTCACAAGGCTGCTTCTGCCCCATGGACACAGTCTAGCTCTACACTAGTTACCTCCTAAATGTTTTCCACAAGGCTGCTTCTGCCCCATGGGCACAGTCTAGCTGAGCACTAGTTACTTCCTAAATGTTTTCCACAAGACTGCTTGTGCCCCATGGGCACAGTCTAGCTGAGCACTAGTTACCTTCTAAATGTTTTCCACGAGGCTGCTTGTGCCCCATGGGCACAGTCTAGCTGAGCACTAGTTACCTTCTAAATGTTTTCCACGAGGCTGCTCCTACCCCATGGGCACAGTCTAGCTGAGCACTAGTTACCTCCTAAATGTTTTCCACGAGGCTGCTTGTGCCCCATGGGCACAGTCTAGCTGAGCACTAGTTACCTCCTAAATGTTTTCCACGAGGCTGCTTGTGCCCCATGGACACAGTCTAGCTGAGCACTAGTTACCTCCTAAATGTTTTCCACGAGGCTGCTTGTGCCCCATGGACACAGTCTAGCTGAGCACTAGTTACCTCCTAAATGTTTTCCACAAGGCTGCTTTGCATTATACTTGTGCAACAACTATGTGGGCTTCACTGAATGCTTTCACAAGACACTTTAAGCTGGATGTGGTATCCAGGTTTAGGTCTTCCTTTCTGGTAACAGTAATCAGAAACATGTTCCTAAGAAGGATTAGCCTTGGACTCTGACCTGGAGATCTGGAGAGGAAGGTCCCATGTGGTACATTATGGATAAATGGAGAGGACTTTGTAGCCCAGGAAAGTTTCAAGTGTTGAGCTATCCCATTGACTTCTGGCATTTGTCCTTCTGTTAAGGAAACAGCAGAACAACTCTGTTTTAGACTTGTTTTCCCCGCTATATATATATCCATGCTACCTTAGATTTCATACTTCACTAGCTTCAAGATGTTCCTCTACCCTATACTTTAGGTGCATCTCCTCTGAATTCCCTTCCGCATGAAGTCAGCTTTATGGACCTGTCATTGCTTTCACCCTTTTTGTGTCAAGCCTGTTGAAGTGACACTATAGATTTCCACCAGTCTTTACTTGCTGCTCCATTTTTTCTCAAAGTACACTTTCAAAGGTACTGCCAACATCTGCCTAAACTCCAGCATCCCTAGATATACTTTGTTTCCATGTTATAGTAATGCATGCATTTGTTCACCAGGTAGCTAAGCCAGTCTCTTGATCCTTTTCAACCATAGCTTGGATTTAAGAAAGACAAGCTTACATCACAAAATATTAACACTTTGGAGCAGTGTTAATATCAGTAACAATGAACAACTTATAATATTTTTGCACATCTTATGCAAGCTGGGTGAAATTTCAACACATAATGGTTGGTGTGCACAATGCCTCTGTGAACTTAGTCTTTAAATACGTGTTGATGAAATTGATACTTGTTTAGTAACCCTGTATGATATTAGAAATAAAGTTGGTTGGGTTTATGTTTTTTTCTTGGTTGTGCATGATGTTAAAAGGAAGTTGTACTTGCACAGTTAAGTGGAGTTTGGCAGTGACTTGGGAGTTTGCAGTGAGCTTGCTTTTGTAGGTGCCAAGCGCATTCCCTTATAGATTTTTTTCAGCTTGGGCGTTTCTTTGGTACTTTTTTCTGTAGGTCAATAAGGACTGATCTCGTGTCTTTTTTTTTTTTTTTTAAGCCTGCCACCTCTTTTCAGTTTCTCACCTTTCTCTTTGAATATTGGACATGTGTTTGTGCAGCTGTCCATTCCCTTATAATCTTAAAGACCCACATCTTTGTTATTTAGATTTTGTCTCTGTATCTAAAAGCATGCTTCCTGGCCCCAGTCTTCTGCTACCTGAATAATCCTTTCCCTTTGATATCTTGACTTCCTAACTCCAGCTTCTTTTTCTGAATCATTTATCTGAACTTCTCTCTGTGGCTGTGTCTCAGAAATCATTTAGTTTGCTTCCTCTAATGCCTATCTAAAAGTGCTTTGTTTTACTAAGGTTTGATTTTGTTTTAATTGTCATTTACTTTACTTTGTTGCCTTATTTGTTTCTCCTATTAGTTTTATCCACATTTTCTATACTGCTTATATCCTCAAAGCTTCAAGGATAGCCCCGAGGTATTCCTCTGTCAATGCAAAACCAAGCCTGAAGTTCTAGGCTGTCTCTGTAAAAATCAGTTGTCCCTTCTTATACTTAGCTATAACTTTGGCCTTACTAGAATCTATTAAGTAATATATTGCCCAGGAGTGATTGGACTGCTTTGGTAATCCTGTCAGAAATGCTCTTAACAGGGCATCTTGAATAGAACTATTTTTACCTGGAATGGCACAGTTGATATCCAGCAAATAAAAAGTAGTTTATGTGAGAAACCTGTTTCATAGCTATCTGATGCATTATACCTAGCAAAACCCTGCCCATTTCCTGTCTGTATGACAAACCTACAGATGACATCCTACAAATGTGTTTTCTTTTTGTACACATCGTGTGACTCTCAGTGCCGTAGCCATATCTGTAATCCTTGTTGCTCATTTAGCTTTGTACTGTCAATCACAGCGAGAGACACTTCCTTCCCTGTTACCTAGCTAATTCTTTCTGAATAGCATATAGCTTAGTGTGGCTGCATTTAGTCATGTTTAATGACACTCTCATTGTGTAATTATTGAAGTGTATGTGTTAATTTCTGCTCTGTCACATCAGGTCTGATATTAGGTTTTCCAATTGTTTTACAAATTTTTTTAAGTCAGCAATGAGGTCTTGGTTTCCATACATCATACTGCAACTACATATGTTGCCTGTGTTTAATGTAACTCTTTTGATTGGTAGTTTCCCCTCAGTTTATCTTCATTTCCGTATTTCCTGTCTTTTGAGACCATCTTTGTTGCTACTAATTCTTAGTGTCTGTTTTATTGCTTTGACTAGTTTAACTGCCATACCAAAATATACTCTTTGAGCATTTTTTCTCCCAGATGAGTGCATGCAGCTTCATTTTTGTAGTTAACAGAAGGTTCCTTTATACAGCGGTCTTTTTAAAATATATGCTCTGTAGCACAGTGCCCCCCCAGAGCTGCTGCTGTAACATAGCATCAGTGTAGCAGAGGTCATCCAGCACACAGCCTACAGTCAGGCCCTTCTTGGCTCACCTGAACCTGTCCTGCACCATAGCTATCTCACAAAGGAAATTTGTAGTCTCATGTGCTCTTCTGGTTCCTTCTGTCATGTTGCATGTGCCCTGCAGGATCAGGTTATTGTCCTTTCAAGTAATAGGCTTGAGAGGATGCTTCTAACATTTACAGTCCTCATTTTATGTCTTTATATGTCATCCTTTCATTACGAAGCCCACCAAGATTTGTTTGTTCTCTTTATAATTCCTTTGCTATGCTTTATGGGTCTGTTTGTTGGATGATTCCCTTTTTAAGACTGCTCAAGGTTCTTCTGTGAGCAGGATGTTTGTGGGTACCTGTCATTTTATCTATCCAGAGTTCAGCATAACCCAGACATTAGTCCTGCTCGAAACCTAGCAGATTGCCAAGTGGGCTTGTGGAGTGTAAGAATTCTAATGACAGAATGGTATGGAGAATTCTCTGCCATTAAATAAGAAAGTGACAGATGAGGAAAATGGTAGGCGTCAGGTCAGTGTGGACTCTGGCATTATCGTCTTATGTGTAGAAAATACTTTGCTGAGAGTCAGAAGTATTTCATGACCTACAATACTGAGCACCTTAAACCCATTTGTTGTATACTTCCCCACTGCCCGCTGGCCACCAGCCCTCCATGATCTGTCAGCCCATTCATTCCCTGTAAGGTGAGATCTGATCACACAGGCAAACAAGCAAACAAACATCAGAGTTTTTTATTAAGTCCTAACACTACTTGTTGATAGCTGCTGCACATGCCTGCATCACTGCAAAGGCCTACTGTGCTTTCCCACTGCATGTGCGTCCTCCCACTTGCATGCTAAAGAGGGTTGCTGTCAGTGGCTTGGTAAGTCAAGTCAGTGTCTCTGGTTATGGCTGTTTCATCTATTGATCCACACTTGCATATGGTGAAATAGCCACCATCTACTCCCTCAGAGAAACAGAGTCAGCATTTGCTACTTACTCCTACCCCCCACCCCATCTTTAAGTGTCTGAGCCACTAATCAAACTTAGATTGTCTATGTCACAGTCAGAGCTTTGTTCCTTTGAGCTACAGAGGTGGGTAACATAGATCACTTTTTGTTTATTTTAGTCCCTTTTGCTGCTTGCATCAGTCTTGCTGGTTTTTATTTATTGCCACTTACTCATTATCCCATCCCCCTTCCTGAATTGGCAGGAATGAGCTCCTTTATATTGTAAGAAAATGTTTTCACTTATAATCTGCCTTAATTCCACCTCCTCTTCCCTTCCAGGCACAGTAATAGAATAACAACGGCATTCTTTGAACATTTTCAGGTGCTGGGCAGGAGAACATGCAGTTCTAATATTTGGTCAATACTGTGACTGAAAAGCTTGACTCTTAGGCAGTCTTAGTGGTCTCATGCGTACACTAAGTGGTCCTTTTCCTCCTCAGGAGGGACAAGCAGGCTTGTGGGCACTCACCTCGCCCCATGTTTTCTGTAGTGTCTATCCTGGGGTGCCTAACAAACCATCATTATCAGTGGCATAGACAGAAACTCCTCTATGCTATTGGAATGACAGGTTTAGTTTATTTCTGACAGCAGGCCTCATATTCTGTATGAAGCTCTCACCTGGATTGCTTGTGTGTTAATAAGGTCTGCCCAACTCCCAGTGTGATGTTGGAAGCCTCTGGCTTGACTCTTTGGTACTGGATTTGGATATTTATTCTTACAACTTGAGTTCTTCACAGAAGCAATATTTGTGGAATTTTCTCGGGCTCTAGAGTATTTTTTACAATTTGGCCTGTTTTTCTATGGCAGTGTTTTTATAAGTAGTGGTCATATTCTGCGCACCCTCAATCTGTGTTCTACTGATATCCATAGCTTTAAAATATTGCTAATCTTCTTTTTTCCTCATCGTATTTCTCTGCTAAAAGTATATTCTGCTATATAAACTAGAAGAACTTATTAGTCCGCATGTTCTCAAAGGGCAAGTAGAATCCCATTTTTGCATGCACCGTGGGAAAGACTGAATAGTGCTTATCCCTATCATTTGCACATGTATCTAAAGCATGGTATCATATGTTGCACTAAAGGTTTGTTATTTTTTTCTGTCAATAAGCTAGCTCTCCTATACCAGTACGGTCTTTGCTTGCACGTTTTTGAGCTAGCCAGTCATTATTCTCTTTAAGATTAGTCTACACATTTTATATTCGAAGTCTGAAAACTAGTATCAAGATTATTCTTAGTATTCTTTTTGCACATTTATTCTGATATTTCTCTTTTTATCTTATTTTCATTTAAAAAAATAAGTCATTAAGGTAGATCTACTCTTTCACGATTGCCTGTGGCAGATACGTTTCCATTCATCATATACATTTTTTGTAGCTGAACTGCTTTGTTATGTTTTGCCAAGAAAAGAATGGTAGAGCTTCAGCAGACTTTTTTCCTTATTCCATCAGCAACCCATACTGAAATTCTGATGAATACTCAAGAGGAACTTCAGTGGATTTTGGAAATTACTACTTTCACAAAGTCAATGAACAGACAGTACTTTCATATCATTGTGTCTTTGTATGAAGCCTCCATCATGTTGCAGACTGATTCACCAGTACTTTCCCTGCCCCAGTCAAATTACTTCACATGCTGTCAGAACAAGTATATTGTGCATGATTTCCATTTCAATAAAGTTCAGAGCTGTCTGCAACACGCGTCCTTGCATTGTTGTACTCTACTTCCCATGGCATCTGCACTTATACTATTATATTCTGTTTTCCTCAGTGTTTCCAATTACACTTGTTTATTTGTTAACTGGCAAAGACCGAGAAAGCACAGATGTTTGTAGTAGCATTGTATTTGATAAATTAATGATTCAGTCAGAGTCTGATGGAATCAAACCCAGGACTTCATGATTAATCATGTTGGCAGTTAACAACTTTCTTGCTATTCTGTACTGTTCCTTACTCCTCACAGCAGTTGCCAGTTCTGATTCTTGCCACTATGACGGTTATTCTGTGAGCTCATGTTCTTTCTGGTGTCTCATTTTTTGTTTGGGATATTCCATGATTCTAGATAAATTAGGAATGCCTTAAGTTATGGCTGGTCCTTTGCTTGGTGCATCCCTAGTTTAAAAGTACAAAAGAAAAAAAGAGCTTTTAAGGAAAGGTATGTAAACTGAAAGGTAACAAAGAAAACATTTAATGTATATCTTCTTGAATCTCAGGATGATTCAAGTATCCCAATGATGCACATTAAATTTATGTGAGACAACAAAAAGTACATTTATGTAAAATCTTACCATAATGGTAGATGTCCTTGCCTTCACTCCTGCAGTATTCTTAACTTATGGGATTCCCTGCCATGAAACTTGTCGTCCGGCTAGTCTACCAAAACCTACCATTTCTTTAAGGTATGCTGAATGTAAGCTAAACACTCCTCATGTAGTGTAGGGCATAAAGATGATATTCAGGTGTACCATCCTTAGAACTCATTACCCCCCAGTAGGAACAGCAGTCCAAGGAAAATCAAGGAGAACCTGCACATCCAGGAAGGAAAAAAAACTAGGGGGATGGAGTGAGGGAGTGAATACTGCAGTGGTGAAGGCAAGGACATCTACCGTTATGATAAGATTTTACACAACTGTACTATGTCCTTACATTCACTGCTTCAGTATTCATAACTTATGGGAGAGTGCCAAAGCTCAAGAAGAAACTTGGGAGGAGGAAACAGCAGTAGAGCCGTCTAAGAAACCATGAAGAATGGCATTAGCAAAACCAGCTCTTGCTCCGGAGATACTGTCCGACTTGTAATGTTTGGTAAGAGTAGGTACAGAAGTCCATGTACCTGATTCAAGAATAGATTTAGTGTCTGAGTCCTTGAAAAAAATCACCAGAAGAAGTCACAGCTCTAGTAGAATGAGCCTTTACAGAAAAAGGAAGGCTCTCGCCATGAAAAGGGCAACAAAAAGAAATTGCCTTTGAAATCCAAGTAGAAATAGTTTGCTTGCAAAGAGCCAATCCTAAAGACCTAGGATAAAAGGAAACAAAGAATTGATCAGATTTTTCTGATACCATTAGTTTTATCCAAATAAAATCTGAGCTGTCTATGCATGTCTAAGGTATGCATCAACCTCTCACTGTCATTTTGCGGAGAGGGGAAAAAAAGTAGGTAAATTAATAGACTGATTAAGTGACAACTCATCAACCACCTTGGGCATAAAATAAGGGTTAGTACACAAGGACACCCTGTCCTCATGATGTATCAAAAAAGAAGACAAGCCATAAAAGCTTGCAACTCAGACACCAGTCTGGCAGAAATAAAAACTAACAAAAGAACTGTCTTCCAAGAACAATGTTGCAAGGAAGCTGAAACAGCAGGCTCAAAATGAAATTAAGATCCCACGATGGAGGAACAGGCTTCCTGGGAGGTCTAATATTAAGGACATCTTTAAGAAATTGCTTAGCCTCAAATCTAGAAGTTAATGGGGGCGTTAAAGACAGGCAAGCAGAAAGAGCTGATAAGTGGGCCTTAATAGAAGAATAGGCCAAACTAGCATTGAACAACTCACACAAGACAGAACCAAAGGAATATCCACAGTAAGTAGGTCCAAGTCACGAGAAAGATACAAATTGAAAACCTCTTCCATATAGATAAGTAGGATTTCCTAGTAGTAGGTTTCCTGTCCTTCTTTAGGACCTGCAGCACATCCTCAGAAAAAGGTGTCTATGAGGGATCAGAACCCTATCACACACAGTGTCAGTTGGAGCGTGGACAGGTGAGGATGGATGAGAGACCTCTCGTCTTGTGTGAGGAGATCCAACCTGTGAGGTAACTTGTGATGATTGCCCCTGGCTAGATGCAGAAGGCAAAGGAACCAGTGCTGTTGTGGCCAAAGGGGAGTCACCAACAAGATTTTGGGAGCATCCTGTTGAATCTTGAACAGGACTCTCAGAATGAGAGGAAGGGGAGGAATTGCATAAAGAAACATCCCCTTCCAAAAAAATGAGAGGGCGTCCACCTTCCATACCAGAGGAGCTGGTACTGTGGCAGAAAACAGAGGAAGCTGTTTGTTCAGAGGGGAGGCAAAGAGATCTACTTGAGGAGTACCCACTGGTGGACAATGTCCAGAAACAGATCCCCGTGAAGCATCCATCACTCATGGGATTGACTGAAGGACCTGCTCAGAGTGTCTACCACAATGTTCTGATCTGAAGGAATATAAAACTACCTGAAGAGCCACTTGATACTTGACAGCCAGATCCCATATCAGAAGTGCCAGCCAGGAAAGAAGGTAAGATCTTATTTCCCATTTGTTGATATAGCACACAACTGTGGTATTGTCTGTGAATACCTTGAGAGGCCCCAGAGAGAAAAGAGGATGAAAGACCTGAAAAGCCAGCATAAGAGCCCTAATCTCTTTGATGTTGATGTGCTGCTTCTGCTGACAAGGCGACCACATTCCCTGAACCTTCAGGGAACCAAACATTGCTCCCCATCCCACATCTGAAGCATTTGTGAACAGATCCAGAGAGGGAAGAGGATGATGAAAAGGGAGCCCTGGATTCAGAGACAACTGCTAAATCCACCACAGAAGTTCCTTCTTCAGACAAGGGAGAAGAAGAAATGTAAAGTCTAGAGGAGGTGCATGTTGAAGCCACACCAACTTCAGAAACCACTGGAACTTCTTCATGTGGAGTTTGGCTAGAGGAAGCATCAGAATGTTGGAAGACATGAACCCCAGGGCTCTCAGAAAATCCCTGGCTGTAACTGAGGCCAGGGGAAGAAGAGTTGGAAAGTAATAAATGAGAATTAATGCATTTGGAGGAGGCGGGGGTGCCAGCATTAGCACCATCTGAATCCTGCTACCCAGTAAGACATGATCCTGAGAAGGATTCAGGGAAGACTTCTTGAAGTTTATCATGAACTGCAGACTCTGAAGAAGAGAAATGGTAAAATGAAATGAAATGAAGATTTTGCAAAAGAACCTCTGGAGAGGATGCCTTAATCAGCTGGTCATCCAATTAAGGAAATATTTGGATCCCTTGAAACCTGCAAAAAGCAATCACAGGAGTGAGGCATTTGGTGAACACCCTTGGGGCAGTAGGAAGGCCAAAGGGCAAAGTACAGAACTGAAAATGCCAGGAAGCAACAGAGAAACCCAAAAACTTCCTGAAAAGAGGATGGATTAGAATATGGAGATAAGCATCCTTGGAAAAGGATGAGGAAAAAGGGTCTGAAGGGACATCATCTGAAAGGAAGGCACCTTCAGAAAAGTGTTTAGATGAGAGAAGTCCAGAATCAGTCTCCAAGTACCTTCTTTTCTGGGCACTAGAAACATTCATGAATAAAATCCCTTCCCCCTTTGGGACACAGGTACCTCTTGAATAGTATGCCCATAAAAGGAGGATGGGAAATCCACACCATGAAGTACGCCTGATGAATGATTGGCAGAACCCAAGACTCCTGGGTGATTTGAAGCCAAAAAGGAAGAGAAAAAGAAAGGCAAAGAGGAAAGAGGAATGTGGCTGGGAACAGATGGATAGTCAAACAGCACCTGGTTTGTCTGGAAAGGAAGGCTTTAGAATTCCTGCAATCTGAATGGCCTTAGCAGGAGGAGCTCGTTTACCACTCTTTTATCATTAGCAGGAGGGCGAGATTTCCTACAAACAAAAGTTGGCTTAGAAGGGTAGTTTCTCTAGAATTTAGGCACAGGAGAAACAAAGACATATTTAAGCTCCTGTAAGGCCTTCCCCTTGTCATGAAAAGACTTAAACAAACCAGCAGCCACTTCCCCAAACAAAAGTTTATTATTCAGAGGAACATCCTTCAACTTATCCTTAATATCGCCAGGTAAAGGTTGAGGCCTAAGCCAAGAATATCTCTTCAGTACTGAACCAAAAGCCCTAGAACAGGCATAAACTGCATCACAACTACATTTACTAGAATGATGACTTACTTGAGAAGAAGTGTATAGCAAGGAAAGAGCAGAAGATTTACTCTCAGAGTCTGGAAGATCAGAAAAAAGCTGACAAGCCTGAGAAAGAAGAGTCAGCACATACCTAGATATATGGGTCTCGTAATTAATAGCCCTAAAAGCTAGGGTAGCAGAAGTATAAACATTCTTACCCAGCCTGTCCATGGTTCTGCTGTGCTTGTCAGAAGGCAGTAACTTGGATGAAGGAAGCAAATGAGATGGCTTATCAGAGATTGCAGACACCACAGAGGTGTCAGCAGCTGAACATGTGAACAAAAAGGAACAATTCCCAGGCACCCTCTGGCCTCCCCTCTATCTCTCCTGAAATTCCTACCTAATTCTTTTTCTATATCTCCTTTCTCCCCTCTCTCTAACAAGAATACTAAAATAGAAATATTTTTCTCCCATTACAGCTTGCTAAGTCTTTACCCTCCTATCAGTCAAGGTGTTTTCCATGTCATTGCCCTGAATCATCTCTGAAAAACAAGACAACTGGAACCCAAGCTATCATAAAAAGAAAACAGCAAATGTGCTGCTGCCCAAGACCCAACAGTGTATGTGTATTATCTACTGTTTGACCTCCATTCTTTTGCCTAATCAGTCTGCTTAGTGTAGTGCCATTTCACGAGTTGCTAGCAGCCTGCAGTGGTCTCCATTCCCCTATATCCTCCACCCCTCATCTATCTATCTATCTATCTATCTATCTATCTATCTATCTATCTATCTATCTATCTATCTATCCCAGTAGCAATAACTAATTTTTGCCACTAGGTGACAGTGTAACCTTACTGTTCCTTACCCTATCCCCAACAGCACCAGTTTGGGATAGACTTTTCTTCAGTACTTTCACATTATCTGGCTTTAGTTCTAACTAAAGTAGTTTCACCCAATATTTGGATCACTGTTCTAAATTAAGCCCAAAGCTGCATCCCATTATACCCTTACCTTATTTGGCTCACATATTCACTTCTTGTTCCCTATTCCACTGATTGTTCATGGTAGGCAACCTCTCCTTGGCTCTACCCACTCTGTTCGCCCTATGGGCTCACTCTGCTCCCCTAACCTACCCCCAAATCTCACCCTTCCCAGGGCCTCTACACTTATACTCTTGTGGCCACATCTACTCCCTCTCTATCCAATCAAACTCTATCCTTTGCCAACTCTCAATACTTACCTGTACCCTCCCCAGTCTATCACCACTCACCTCTCCATCCCTCCCATAATACTCAGCCTAGCCTGCCCCTCTACCTTGCCACACCGTACACACACTCTTAGTATTTCTAACCTCACTATGTTTTCAAATCCTACACCCTTCTCAACTCTAATACTACTTCTTCTAAACTTATCCTATATCTACTATCTTACCCAGCCCCTTACCAGCAACCACTCACCATCTTTTCATATTACCAACTCACTTCCCACACTACACTCATAATCATCTATCCCAATATCCCCCTGCCTATATCCCATCAATAATTATCTACTCTTTTCCTACAAACGCATTTCTTCTTATAAGCACTCTACTCCCTCACTAACCAGCAAAACCCTCAAAAATCTAATAATACTCAACTTGGATACTAAGCAGTCCAAATACCTCTGCAGCATAATTCAACATCTAACTACCATCCTTTTATCCAGAGACATACACCCTATCCCAGGTCCCCATACCCCCTCCTCTACATCCAAATCCATCCTACTAACCTTTCTAAATGCCCAAAACATACTAATAAAATTCCCAACTTCCATGCCTGGCTTATCCACAATAAACCAGACATCCTGTCTATCTCGAAACTTGGTTAAAACCTCATATAAAAGACTCAGAGATAGCACCACCCAACAACTCTATCATCAGAAAAGACAGAACCAACAAAAAAGGTGTTGGAGTAGCTCTCCTATACTTATCCTTCTTATCAGTTACTCCCTACAATAAACCTATTCCTCAATTCACCAATGCAGAGTTAATCCTGGCTCTTCTTCAAGTAAATAGACATAAACACATATGTATAGCCTTCCTATACATTCCCCCTGGAGACAATATCTCAATACTCGAGGATGTCCTCTCCTGGCTTTCTACCACCATCAGCAATGAAACTATAATTCTGGGAGACATGAATATTAATTGGTTCTCCATTCAGTCCCTCACAAACCCCCTAAATATTAACCTCTATAATTTCTCTCAGCTTATCAACTCCACAACCAGACCATCAAAAAACGTTTCCTGTGGTAGTACCCTAGACTGGATCTTAGTCTCGCACCCTCATTATTTTCTGATTGTGGCACCCTTCCCGATTCCCTCAGAGATCACCTCCCCACTTTTGCACGCTGTCTTCCTTCCCCCTTACATCTATCTAATAACTACATCTCCACTCGCTACCTAAATAACTTTCATCCAAATACCTTTTCTAACTCTCTAAAGTCAATAAACTGGAGCCCTCTAAAAACTCTGCCCCTGGAAAATGCCGTTACCTACTTCAATAAAACTTTCTTAAACATCTTAGATAGCTATGCCCCCATAAAATCCAAAAGAATAAAAAGCAAAACTGTCCCTTGGCTAACGAAAAATACACTAGTTGCCATGTGCCTTAGAGATAAAGCCTGGGTACATTACCAGAAAAATAAGAGTCCCTCCACCCTTAATGAATACAAAACACTTCATAACAGAGTCAAAAAGCTTATTATAGTAGATCGGCAAAATTAGTTCTCCTTACTTCAAAACAGCCATAAAACAAGTCCATAAAATTTTGGAAAGGTATCTCCACCCTCCTTAATCCTGGCAAAAAAGAAAACCCCAGTCCAGACCCCAATGCACTAGACATAGATTTTGTCACCCAATTTAACTCTTTTTTTTCATGGACTCAATTACCAAACTATCCTCATTCTTTAACAACACTACACCCTTGACTTCTGCATCTCCTCTCATGACATCCCCTTCACCACCACCCTGTAATACCCTCTTCTCTCAATCCCCACCTTTTTCTATAAAACCCATACCTATATCTACCATAAAAAACTCCTTCAGAAACTGAAACCATACTCGACTGCCCCGATAACATTCCCTTATCCTCATACGTTCTTAACAAAGTAGCCAAAGCCATTGCCTTCCCCATCAGTATTCACATCAATCGCTCTATCCAAGAAGGTTGGATTTAGACCTAATCACAGGACTATGACTGTCCTTCCTTCCTTCCTAGAAATAGTAAACAAAGCCCAGGACTCTGGCCAAACTGTCTCTACTTCCCTACTTGATCTCTCTAAGGCCTTCAATACCATCTCTCACAGCCTTCTCGTTGCTAAACTCTCTAAACTAAACATATCCCTTTCCTCTCTCAACTGGTTCACCAGTTACTTCTCAAACAGACAACAAGCAGTCAAATGGAAAAAAGCCACCTCCTCATTCCTCCACACCCCCACTAGTGTTCCTCTGGGATCCATACTGGGTCCCCTCCTCTTCAATGTATTCATAAATGATTTCCACTGCTCAATCCCTAATGCAAATCTTATCCAATATGCAGATGATTCAACTATAATCTGTTCTGCTACCTCTATCCTCACACTCTTAAAGCTAACTCAAGATGTATTCTCTACCACTGAACAATGGATGATAGCTAATCACCTTAGAATGCAATGCCTTAAAAACCAAACTAATGGTATTTACCCCCTCTAAAACCACCACTACAGATAGAAACTCATTCTCCATCACCAGCCAGAACAACACATCTCTCGAATTGGTATATGAGGCCAAACTATTAGGTGTCCTCATTGACAACCAGCTTAAATTCAACTCCCACCTACAAATATTTGTCTTTTTGGCTTTTCCCAGTAAGGGGTCGCCACAGCGGAACGCCG
This sequence comes from Protopterus annectens, assembly GCF_019279795.1. Lineage (NCBI taxonomy): Eukaryota > Metazoa > Chordata > Ceratodontiformes > Protopteridae > Protopterus > Protopterus annectens. Next base: position 470,068,410 of record NC_056749.1, on the reverse strand, counting down.
GTCTGCTAATGATTGGCAGTAGATTTTTATGGTGCCAAGATGCCAGCCCGATGCCCAACCTTCAGCGAAGGCACGCCCATTCACACATGTCTTTCAGAGGCCACTCGACCGCGGGGAGGACATGCAGACTCCACACAGAAGGCACTCCCCGCACACTAGCTGAGAAGCGAATGGGAGAACCACTTGCTGTGAAGCAACAACGCAACTGCTGTACTACCGTGGCTTCACCAACTCCCACCTACAAATAAACATTAAAAAAAAAACATCAGAAACTTGGCATGCTCTACCACCATAATTGCTACCTCACTCCTTCTACTAAGTTCACTCTCTCTACTACATTCCTCATCCCTTCTCTCCTTTATGGTGCTCCGCTCCTAACAAACCTACAATCCTCTTAAGACAACCTATCATCTTGCTTAAATAAAATTGCCAAGTTTGCCACAAGTCTTCTACTCATCACTGTGTATCCTTTCACAAACTAAGTTGGTTGGAACTGCCCAGTTAACCCCCCTACACTCAACTTATTCATGCACACAAACTCATTTTCAACCCCTCCCTCTTTCCCTCCCTTTCCTCAACCTTTAAAATGCACTTCCCAGAAAGACTCTTAAGATCTAAAAATCAAAACCTAATAGAATTGTATAAATCCACTCGTCCCCCTGGTAAAAATCTCCTATCCTTTGCACTTGCACATCTATGGAACTCCCTAACACCATCCATCCGTACCACCACAAACCTATCTTCCTTTAAAAAATTACTTCACTCACATCTAATATCTCAGTGGGAATGCTTCTGCTCCCACCCCACATAATCTTTATTCTCCTCTCTACACTTGTGCCAACTCTTTTACTTCAGTCTCCTAATTCATATATTGACTTAGCAGGTACTAAGTCATTAGCAAATAACTACTTAGAATTCACAACTTGTACTAGTTCACTTCAAAAATTGTATCTCTAAATGTAATGTTTTATTAGTATATGTACTTACTGTAATCTAAAACTTTGATTGCATTTTTTGTTTTTGGAGCTTTTTTCCCCAGGACTCCATTGAAAATGGGTTCTTCTTGGCCCAATGGACTATCCTGGTAAACCAACTGCAAATAAATAAATAAAATCTTTCAGACTTCTTGGGAGCAGGGGGCAGAGAATCAGGAGCTTTAGAGGCATTGGAAAAAAAAAGCATCCAGTAAAGCAGCCAAGACAGGAGGAAAGCTGCAACTTTAGAAGATTCCATCTGCAGTAACTCATACTACCTGTTATGGATATCAGAAACCTGGCCACAATCTCACTTAAAAAAAATCCATCATCCTAGAGACTGTGTCCCCAAAGGAAATTTCCTCAGAAGGAGTATCTGGACTATTAGATTCTTCCTCCTCAGACCTGTAATACAAAGGAGACAGAATCTGGGTAGAATAAGTAGGGGGTTCTTCATCACAATCCAACTCTTCATCAGAAGAATTCAGTTCAGTGGGCCTTTTAGGTGAAGAAGAGGACCAAGGAGGAGCAGGAACCAAAACCCCTTGAGGAGGCCTTAACAACAGTAAAGCATTAAATAACCCCTGAGTAAAGGCCTGATACTTTGTGGATCCCCAGGAGCAGAAGAAATATGTTTAGTTTTCTGTTTCTTTTTTAAGGGGACATCCATCATAGAAAACTGAGAAGGCCGTGACTCAGGACGGCATCCCACAATCATAGTAGGAACTTCTTCCCTAAGAAGAAACTGCGGAACTGTCCAAGACCCCTCAGAAACAATCAACCATGGTTCCCCCTGAATGCCTGAAATGGACATCTGCAAAGCCTTGTCTGACATGCTGCCTGCCAGATCATTGTTGGCCTCCAATCTGGACATGGCAAAGGAATTGAAAAACATAACCCATTGAGTCTTCAGGTTTGTAATAACCTAGGGAGAAACACCTGGCAGAGGCTGGACAGCGGAAGATTCTGGTCTTACCTTTTTCACCTTCTTCTTCACTGACATCTGACCCTCAGGGTAAGAAGTTCCATCCATAGTAACTTTAGCAAGAAACTTAAGATGCTGGTTCTCAAGATACAAAGAAAGGGAAGACAATCTACTATGAAGGGTTTTTGAGACAAATGCCTGACAAATTGAACAAGACGCATGGTCATGAGAAGCCCCTAAGCAAAAATGGCATTTATCATTGGTGGTCTTTATGGGGACTCTGTCTCCCACACTGGCATTTACCCTTCCTGGATGTCATTAACCCCCAAGCAGCACAAAAAATCAAGAAAAAGAACCAAAACCCCAAATGGGTACTTATCTGCAATGGTGAGGATTCAGGAGTAATCACCGAAATTCCAACATACAGAAAAAAACTGCAAAAGAATGGACGGAGGCAAACAAACCAACAGATAAAAATAGCATTTGGACTGGCGGCAAAGAAGTTCTGAGTATGGTATGCCTGAACGTTACCTTTATGCCATACACTACGTGAGGAATGTTTAAGTGATATTCAGTGTACCTTAAAGCAATGGTAGGCTTTGGTAGACAGGCCTGATGATCGGCTTCACGGCAGGGAATCCCATAAGTTATAAATACTGCAGTGGTGAATGTAAGGACATCAAGTGTGTCCAAAAATGGTGTGATAGAGGGTTTATAACATAACATGGAAATATACATTCTTGCTTGTAAATTAGACTGGGATGCCTAAATAACTAATCAGTGTTTTCTGTGTTGACAGAAATAGTAAGGTCAGTACTTGTGGAGCTCTTTTAATACATGATGAAATAATATATTTTATACACATATTTCTTTATGCTGTTAATGAAGTGACATTGTGTCCATAGTCACTATACATGCCATATTTCATTCAGAGCATATCTGCATGCACTGGTTTTATGCGAATAAGTACAGACTGTGGCGAAATTCCACTTATCTTTGCTGATACTTTCACTTGGACACCCATCTAAGTGCTATGACAAGTAGAAGAAGCTTCTATTTAACATAACTTTTAACTAGATTATTGAGCTTTTTTATTTAAATTATTTAAATTAAGAATGTAAATATAATACTTAAGACAATGGTATTTTAAGCAAACAATATGGGTTTTTTATGTAGTGAGAGAATACAGTTAGTCAAGAGAGGTTCTTTTACTAGAGATGCTTCATAAATACTATGCTGGGGTTAAATATTACTTCTATATCTGAAGGAATCATTTTTTCTTTTTGTGCACTGAACAGTTAAGTCAGGATTTCACTTGAATGCTGAAGAATGGCCTAGCCCTCTTAAGGTTTTGGATATTAATGCAAAAAGTCTTACCAACACATTTGATGAATTTACCATTTTTTTATTTAATAACACTGTAGATCTTTGTATTGTTACGATTCCTGTTTCAAATATGAAGAATTTGCATTGGATGTTAAAGTTTATGCTTCTATTTATTTTTATTTTGTATATTAACCAGTTAACTGCACTGGTCCAGGGATCCTTTTCAGCCATAATCCAACTCAGATGGCCTTAACACAATATGTGACCAAATGTAAAGTACAAAATGATACTAAAATAGTCAAATACACAGTATAAATCAATGTAACAATCAAATAAAACAGACAGAAGATAAACACAGCAGTTAATAATCACAAATGATCTAGAAAAAAGGCTCACAAAGCACATTAAGACTCGTATATTATAATAATGAACAAGGCATAACACAAAATGAGTTGTATATATTGTATATAAGTTAGCAGTATGGATTAGTTTCTAGATTCTGGAAAATATAATTTAGACATAATATGCGATGCATAACATATAACAATCAAAAATGCACATCTGTATGCCTTCCAAGTATGCAGAAAGTCCAGAAGTTTTAGGATTTTTTTCTTGGAAGTGTTTACATAATTATTTTATCCCACAAGTAGACCTCAGAGAATTTTCCGCAGGTAAATAGCAAATGGTGGAAGTGAGATGGGAAAGAGAGGTAACTGGGAATATGTTTTTTGGGAGTGTAAGTAGTTGACAGATTTTAATTTTTTTTCTGCAGAGTACTTTGCCTGATATACTGGGGGAGGAAATGGATCTTACTAAGGAAATTATTCTGTTGAGCTGGTACATACGCTCTGAATTATTTGACATGGCAAGGCCTTACTAAGTTTAATGTTATTGACTGCAAAAATGCAATTACTACAAAAGGGAAAGCAAAATCTACATGAGCTGTAACTCAGGTACTGAATATTGTAAGGGAGATAAAAGAATTGGAAGTGGGATCTTTAGAAAAGGGAAGGAGCAAACTATATATAAATAAATGGAATTTGTGGGAACAATATGCATGCAATAATGTTCAGGAGGAGGAGAGAGGTTTAAAGGGAGTCAGGACATAAACAATGTACAGTATGTAATGTTGGAGTGAATGGTAATTGTTAAAAAGAAACACACACACACACACACACACACATATCTATCTATATATATATATATATATATATATATATATATATATATATATATATATATATATATATATATATATATATATACACTTACACATGAAAATAATGAAAAAATGGGCTTTAGGCATACCCCTTAGAGCTCCCTGGCCTTTCTCTCTCAAATTCTGACAAATATGGATGGACAATTTCCTACAGTTTCTCCTGCCAGTCTGGTTGATATGGGCATCCTGAGACATTGTAGCAACTGCCTCATATACACAGACAACCATTTACTACTACCACCTTGGAACACAATTTGCAAAAGATGCAATTACATTAAGAACCTAGAGTCTATGCTGTCTCCCTCACAAGCCAGTATATGTGGCACTGAGAGGGTTGTCAACACAATCACTACACCTCAAACACTACCCACACCTACAAAACACACACCCACATATGTGGAGTCCTCAACAAAAAAACATGCAAACAAAGGAGATCTCCCGAGGCAAAAACACAAACTATCTACATAGCCCCCCACACCACATCCCACACAAAGTTCACACACCTGTGTCTGACAGCCACTAAGTCTAAGGCTTAACTATAAACCCAACATATCAGTCATAGGAGACTCCATTGTGAGACACATAGATGTGCCTCTCACCAGGCTGGATAAGGAGAAAGTCATGGTTAGTTGTCTGTCAGGAGCCAGAATCTGCCATATCACATACGCCCTCAAGTCTTTCAACAACAGAGACTTCTATGACTCTATCATAGTCCGTGTTGGCATGAATGACTTTAGACATACCTCCCTGGACTATATGAAGAGAGACAACATTGAACTCGCTGAATATGTGTCCCAGGTAGGTATGTCCTTAGTCTTAAGCAGCATTCTACCATCACCCAGAATGATGCCTCAATACAAACAGAAAATGATTGACTTTAACAATTGGCTTAGTTTCTGGTGTCATTCCAGGGGGATCCAGTACCTGACAGCCTGGGAAGATATGATCGACAGACCACGATGCTTTGCCAGAGATGGCTTGGATCTGTCTCACTTGGACTTCAGGCTTCTGGCAAAGGCTCTTGCCTCCAACATAGTGCCTTTTTTAGGAAAAGTGATGAGGTTAAAACTACCAAAATAAAAATTTCAACAAACCACAAATTGAAGGTCATGCTGCAAAATGCTAGGATTCTAAACATAAACCTGCACTCATTGCAAGCATTCTTAACCCTGGAGTATGCTGACATCTGTGCAGTCACAGAAACCTGGTTCAAAGCTGAGGAGAGCACCCCAGCCTTACCTGGTTACTCATTCTATCATACATTCAGACCGCAAACTGTGAGCATTAAAGCCAAAGGAGGTGGAGTTTCAATATATATTGAAGACATACACACCTTCAGGCTGGTCAAACTGTGTGATGCACAGGAGACACTGCAGGTGCAGTTAACCATTGACAAGACCCCTATACAAATCATAGCTAGGTACTGGCCCCTGAATCTGACTCAAGATGCCCAATCCACCTATCTGGACATCTTCAAATCTATCAAGATCCAACCCTTTACCCTGATCCTGGGTGACTTTAACTACCCAAACAGACTGGAAGAACTACTCATGCCAGAACACAAACACTCAGCAAATCCTCCATTTTGTCAGTACAAATGCTTTGGGACAGCTAGTCGATACCCCTACAAGAGGTGATAATATTTTGGACTTGGTATTAATCAACATGAGTTACCACTGCAACATCCCTGCAGTATCATCCTCCCTGGTAAGATCCAACCCCCCAGTCACATTACATCTGCTCATTCTACTGTTAATAGTGAGAAGTTAGCAAAGGCCCACCCCTTTATCTTCTGCATATTGAATTATCTTGTTATCTTCTGCCTCTTCACTTTCTACTAAAAAAAAAAAAAAAAACTGTTTCCTACCTCTGCTTGAACTAGTGTAGTCCAGATACAGATTTGCTGTATCCAGCATTTTTTGTATGATTCAGAGCGGTGCTCTTCATTTTTTCCCTTAGATCTGCTAGTTCTCTGCTCTCCTGCACTTTTATTAGCTTATTAGTCTAGCACTTTAAAGTATTCCTGGTGCCGGAAAGTCTGCTCTTCAAATTTCCCCTTAGAACTAGCTGGTTTCTCAGTAGTAGCACTAAAATCTGAATCCCTGTGACTAGCACTTGCTCTAAAACCTGCTGAAAAGCACTAGGAAGCCTTAAACTGATACCAGCACTCAATTCACCTTGTTAATAAGGAGAAATTAATCGTAGGCACTAAACAGCCTATAATTGCAAAGTGCCTTGCCAAGGTAAGGGAAAACAGCTCTTGTACTTTACAAAAGAAACACCGAACCAGGCATGTCCAAGGGTCAGCTTCCGGTGATTTCTCCTGTCCACCTGGTGAATCTGGGTATACTGGGGCAATGCAGCAATTGCCTCATGTACACAGACAACCCTGTCCTCCTACCACCCAGCATGACAACCTGCAGGAGATGTACTTACATAGCCAAACTGGAAGCAAAGCTCTCTCCAGCCAAGATTGTGCTAGACAGTCAAGAGGAGAAGGTTAACACCTGCACTACACCTCAAGCAACACATAATCCTTCAAAACTCACGGCATCAACATCCACACATAGTAGCACTAAACCCACTTATGTGGAGGCCCTTAACATTAATCTGCCCAAGCAACAAGGACATCCGAAGCTGAAACGCAAACAAATACCAATCACAACTGAAGTGACACATAGCTCAAAACACCAATGTGCCACCAAACAACAACCCCGAAGGCAAGACAACGTACCCAACACTTTATTCATAGGTGACTCTACAGTCAGGCACACTGACATCCCACTCACCAGGCTGAACAAGGAGAAAATTACTGTCAGCTGCCTGTCGAGTGCCAGGATCCACCACATAACACATGCACTCAAGTCACTCCACAACAAGTACAAATATGATTCTGTCATTGTCCATGTTGGAGGGAATGACTTGAGACGTACCTCCCTGGACTACATGAAAAGAGACATGGAAGAGCTCTCAGATAATGTGGCCTAGGCAGGTATGACCCTAGCTTTGAGCAGTATCCTGCCTTCTCCCAGAATGATACCACAGTATAAGGACAAAATGATTGACTTCAACAATTGGCTAAATTTTTGGTGTCATTCAAAGGGGATCCAATATCTGTCTGCCTGGGACAACATGATCGACAAACCACAATGCTTTGTCAGAGATGGTCTGCACCTGTCGCCCCTGGGATTCAGGTTACTGGCTAAGGCTCTTGCCACCCCTATAGTTAGTGCCATTTTTAGGCAAGGCTCAAAGGACAAAACCACTACTGTAACAGATATAAGCATACAAAATCTGAAGGTAATGTTGCTCAATGCTAGAAGTCTAAACCTCAAAATGCACTCTCTCAAGGTAATCCTAAAAATGGAGAAGATCAATATTTGTGCAGTAACTGAGACCTGGTTCTAGGCTCCAGAGAGCACCCCTGCAATACCAGGCTACAACTCTTATCACACTTTTCGACACCCAAACCAGGACCAAAGCACTAAAGGTGGAGGAGTGTCCATATTCACCAAGGATACTCACACCTCCAGACTAGTTGCCCAACACAATGCATCTGAAATTCTACAGGTGCAACTAATACTAGGTAAGACTGCAATCCAAACTGTAGCTTGCTACAGATTCCACACCATGCCCCAAGATTCTCATTACACCTTTCTAAACATACTAGATAATATTAAGCTACAACCAAACACTCTAATACTGGGTGATTTCAACTACCCTGCCATTAACTGGGGAAACTACTCGGGTACCAACACCTTTGCCCAACAGTTCTTGGAATTCATAAATTCCAATACCCTGGACCAACTCATCCATAGTCCCACCAGGGGGCTCAAATATCTTAGACCTGGTCATTAGCAACATGGGAGATTGATGCTCCACACCAGTGGACATCCCCTCGTTGGTCAGGTCTGACCATAAGCTAATCACTCTTGACGTCCACATCCCACCCCCCCCCCCAGTAGGGAAACCTCCATAAAAAACTTCTCCAAAGCCAGCTTCATGCTACTCAAGTCAGAAGTGACAAACTTCATGACACCCATGCAGACAAAAAACTGGATGTTCGAATGCTGAATCCTACACTAAGGCACTGTACGAGCACATCCACTCCTGCATGAATCATGCCACTCCAAACAGAACCAAGATGGTCTCTTCCAAAAAAAGGAACCCAATCTGGTGGTCCCCTGCCATAAACAAACTGTACAACAGAAGGAAGAAACTGTTGCAGAAAAGAGGAAAATCCAAGGATGCAAAAACCTTCCTTACCAACCTCAGTAAGAAACTGAGATCCCTCATAAAATCCTACAAAGCTAGTTACGAAAATAAAATTGCCAAAGATTCCAAGGACAACCACAAGGCATTGTATAGTTATGTCAAAAATCTAAATGGCAATGCTCAGATCTGCTCTGAGCTACAACAGAATGGCATTAAATATACTGATCCCAAGGATATTGCCAATATCCTCGCAGATCGATTCAGTGCCAGCTTCACCCCCCTCTTTCCCCCTAAAGGGCCCATCTTAATACTAAATGATTGCCAAATTCTGGTACTCACAGCCACACAGGTAAAAAACACACCCTCCAAAGCTAAGAATACAGCATCCATGGGATCAGATTACATCCTGGGCTGTGTACTACATGAACTACAAAATGAACTGGCACCTCACCTAAGTGTCATGTTTAATCATAGCCTCACCACAAGCTTTGTGCTCAGTGAGTGGTGCACAGCTACAGTTATCCCACTCCACAAGGGGGGATCCACCTTGGATCCCGGCAACTATTGTCCCATCAGTCTGATGAGCCTGATCTGCAAAGCCATGGAACGCATTATCATGGAACTTATAAACAAAGACATTGGCAACCTTCAAACACTGGACCCCACCCAGTTTGGTTTCGTAAAGGGCCGATCTTGTCTCCTCAGTTTGATCTTCTACAAGTCAGTCTCCAGAGCCGTGGATGAGGGTAAGGCGGTCCACACAGCCTTTCCGGACCTCACCAAGGCCTTCAATACCATCCCCCACTCTGGAATCATAGATAAACTTACTAAGCTGGGCATTAATCCCTACGTCACACGATGGGTTGCCAACTGGCTGACTGACAGAACCCACACTGTAAAAGTAGCCGACTCCAAATCCAGCTCCAGACAAGTGACAAGCAGGGTTCAGTCATGGGACCGCTCTTGTTTGTCATCTACTTCTCTGAAGTACAGGCCAGCACTAAGGGACTCTGGCTAACAAAGTTCACAGATGACTGCAAACTGGGAGCCATTATTGAATCCCCAAATGATGTGGATATTCTACAAAAGGGCCTTACAGAAACAGATGCTTGGTGCCAGATCCATGGGCTCAAGTTCAGTGCCAAGAAATGTATAGTTATCCCCTTTGGAAAAAAACATGTACCCATGAATTGCCACATAAGTGGCAGTACACTAAACACTGAAAGTGTGATAAGGGACTTAGGAACACAGGTGGACAGTGGTTTCACTGTCGATAACCCCATAGCCACAACAGTCAGGAAATCCTTCTATGTGGCACACCTCTTCACTAAGGACTTTTCATCCAGAAAAAAGGAGGTCATTGTCCTACTGTACTCATCCCTCATTAGACCCATTATAGAGTATGGCAGCCCATTTGGTATGTACCTCACAAGACATCTACAACAACTGGAAAGGCCACAGAAATACCTCACTAAAAGAATCACAGGCCTAAAGCAGATGCCCTATGCTGACCGTCTAATATAACTCCAGCTATACTTTTGCATCTCACCTACTCAGAAGGGATCTCTGCTTAACATACAAGACCATGTCAAACCCAGTGCTGTTGGATATGCTACACTTAAAGAAATCCCAATCCCTCAGAACTACATGCTTCAGAGATCTAAATCTGGTCATCACAATGAACAAAACATGCTGGAGGGATAGGTTCCTGACCCGGAGACTCCCCATACTCTGGAATAGACTGCCCATACATGTCAATCTGAGTGCCTCTTTGGTCCTCTTCAAAAGGAACCTTGATGATTGGATCGGAGATAGGAAATTCACCCAGGGGATCATGTCAGTTGTCCTGCTAGACAGGGGACCAGGGAAGTAAATATTCTGGGAAGAAATAGCCAGGGAATTGATATGGCTAGGCTTGTATAGGCCCTAGGGCTGATAGCCTAGTACCAACCTATGAACCTATGAACCATAAAGTGGTCACTTTCAAAGTCGCCATCTACTCTGACCACCCCCTAGCTAGGGTCAAACAAAAAACTTCTCCAAAGCTGATTACAGCCTCCTGAGGGATGGTATACACATCTTCCCTCCCCCTCTCTAGGAACTAGCACCAGTATCCAAAACTATACCAAAGCATTATACGAGCATTTATATAGATGCATGGAATCAGGAATACTGGACAGGAGTAAATCATCCTCGGCAAGGAAGACTAAACCTGTCTGGTGGACATCTGCAATAAATAAACTCTATAACAAAAGGAAAAAAAATGCTGTCCAGGACGAAGAAGGAGCAGGTGCCCAATTGGAAGCAATCTCTCCCTTAGCCTGAACAAGCAAATAAGAGCACTAGCCAAATCCTCCAAAGCAAACTTTGAGTCCAAATTGGTCACATCTACTACAGACAATCATAAGGCCTTCTTCACATATGTCTGCAATCTCAAAGGAAGCACCCAGATCTGTTCAGAACTGGTCAAGGACACCACATATACAAATGTCATAGATATAGCAAACTTGCTGGATGACAGATTCATCGAAAACTTCACCCCCCCCGTCCCCCCCATCAGTAAATCCTGACATTCCCAGTACCTGACCCCTTCCCCTTATACCTAGCAAACAGGTCATCACTACTCTCTCAAAGGCAAACAATACATCCTCCATGGGACCCAATAGCATCCTAGGCTTCATCCTACATGAACTCACGCAGGAGCTTGCAGCACCATTAGGCACCCTACTCAACAAAATCCTGAGTACTGGCTTTGACCCAGCTGAGTGGAGGATAGCCATTGTCATCCCTTTGCACAAAGGTGGAGCGTCCACTGATCTAACCTCAGCAAATGAAGAGATGCTCATTGCTGAGAGTAAGAACACTTTAATTCCAAAAAACAGATAAAAACAAATAAAAATAGGTAAGCGCTTTCACGATTGTTCACTTCTTCAGGCCTTAACAAACAGTATGAGAAAACAGGCCTTTAAATACAAAAAGCTTCCAATTAATTAAAAACAATTAAAATTGTTAGGTGTTAACACTTATCAGTGTACTAAGCCTCTCTTCTTTAAGAGAGACTTTAATGCAACAGCACTATTCAAACCAGGTGGCACATATGCTTTAAAAGTTGACAATCCATTTTAACTCAGCAAGTTCATTCTCATTGCTCAGATCCCCTTCCCTTAAACTTTCATTTAATTTCTGTAGTACCAAGAACTTAAAGCTGTGACTCCTACCAGCTTCAGATACATGTTTCGCTAATGCATTTGTTTGTTTATTATTTCGTATATCACTCTGATGCTGCAGAATCCTGTCTTTAAACATACGATTTGTCTTCCCTATATAATATGAATCACATACATTACACTTAGCCATATAGACCAGATTTTTCGTACAACAGTCTGCATAAAAGGACAGATGCATAGGTTCCATGCTTAATGGATGCATAATCAAGTGTTTAGACCATATATAACTGCATGCCTTACAGGACAGGCATGCATGAGTGCCCTTAGGCTGGGAGGTGAGGTGCCTATATGGTTCAGTGTGCTTATAACAGAGTCGCTGTTTTAAGTTCTTAGTGTTTTTAAAACAAAACCTAGGAACTGGTTTTATATGTTCACTAATAGAGGGATCAGTCATCAGGATGGACCAATTTTTCTTTATGACTTCACACACTTTATGAACCTCTGCTGAATAGGTCAAACAGACCCTATTTACACCCTTGGTGCTGTTAGCCTCTGTTTCCCTCACTATATTTGAGGAGCTGTCAGAGAAGTAGGGTTTTACTTTAACATCAGCCAATGTATTCAGTTCTCTAATTTCCTTATCTATCTCACTGCCCTTATAGCCCCTCTTCAGTAGATCTGCCTTTAGCACCCTTAAAGCTTACTCTAAAGAGTCAGTATTAGTATGCAATCTCATGCACCTAAGAACCTGATTTTTAACCACGTTCCTAGTAACGTGGGATGGATGCATACTAGAACGATGTAAGATGTTATTTTTCCTGCATAATTTCCTGTACATTTTAGTGGACATGTTACCTAACATATCTTTGCTCACAGTAGTGTCTAAAAAATCAATAATGTCAACAGAGTAATGCAGAGAAAAAGACAAATAATTAAAGTCTCTAACATGTCCACAAAGGCTTGAACCTCATCCATAGTACCATCCCAGACAAAAAAGATGTCATCCACAAATTGCTTATAAAACATAACATGTTTTATATAGATCTTTGTTGAAGACATATTCTAGCTCCCAAATGGCTAAAACTAAGTTTGCATATGTGTTGGCACATGCTGTGCCCATTGCAACTCCTACAACTTGTAGAAAGTATTCTGACTCAAAGGGGAACAAATTATTCTCTAAGATCAGGTCTAGCAAGGCACAGATCATGCTAACCTTAGAGTTAGAGAAGCCACCTTCTTTAATCAAGAATCGCCTAACCCGCTCAAGCCTATCCTCATTGGGTATCACAGTAAACAGTGATTTCACATCCAGAGTAACAAACAACATTCTTTTGATGTCGTTACTAGATCTACCCCTAGCCCAGTTGTATAAATGTTCTAGAAACTGTTTACTATCTCTCAAAACTGTATCAACTTTGTCAGTACGCCTCTCAGTTGTTTGTCGACATATATCGACATTGGCTCAGTGAACCATCCCATTCCTAAAACTATGGGGTGATAGGAAGGATCCTTGGTGTCTTTGTGCACTTTCAACAATCCATAGATCTGTGGTATAGTGGGGTGCTCTACAGAAAAATAAGTGTAGAGAGAATAGTCTGTCTGCTCTGTCCTTAAAAAGTCATACAAAAAGAAAGTCAGCCTGTTAATTATACCATTAACTTGAAATTTCTGCAATAACACTTACACTGTATTGTCATACAACATATCATGCATTTTGTGCAGATAGACAGATTTATCCTACACTACAACTCCACCTCCTTTGTCCGCTGGTCTAATAACTAGATGCTCTGCTCTAATCAATTGATTAGATTAGATTAGATTAGTACGAGGCTAACTGGCCTTGCGAGCCATTTTAAGCCTAGCCAACTATCTCTTGTGAGACTCAAACCCTGCACCTTGTGTTTGTTAGGCAAACACCTTAACCATTAGGCCACCCTCCTTATTCAGTGCCTCATGCTCATTAGGTGTTAAATTAAAAAAAACCTTTTATTATTTTTGTCACTAAAGGACCTTTTTAAGTCATCCTCCCATAACTTAACAAAAGACTCCATAGCTGGAGAGTTAACTGGTGTGAAGGTGCTAGGTTTCTTAAAAGTGCTACAGACTTCAGTATCACTACCTGAAAAGATAGTCTTCAACATAATATTCCTGGCAAACACTTTAAGATCTAAAATCATCTCCACAAGGTCCATTTTTGTGGCAGGTATAAAAGAAACACCTTTGTTCAACACAGTTAACTGTTCTATTGTGAGCTTACTAGATAACAAGTTAAAAAACAAATTATTCACTTCTGACTGTGTGTCATAGGGGCTTTGGAGTTAGTCAGAGGGTCTGATTGCATCCTGCCTCTCCTTCTGCGACTCCTTGACCTCCCTATACATTTGTCCTGCCTGATAGGTAGTGCTTTTTCCAAAAAAATGCAGACTTCCAGTTAGTATTCTTATTAAGGCCAGAGCCCGGTCCAAAAAAATACTAGGAATTTTAGGTCTAACTGCAGAGTCTAAACTCTTCATATTAGCCACATCTAGAGCACAGTCTGAATCACATAATACAGAATCATTAGATAGATGTACATCAATACCGTCACTTACATCAACCACAGATATGGAAACTACATCTGAACTGCTAACAGCTTGTAAACTAGTAGCAACAGACAAGCCCATACCTGTTCCTTCACTTACAGAGGCTGAAGATACATTAACAGATGAAAATTCATCAGGTTTGTCCTGATCTGTGTGAGCTTTAGGTACAGTACTATCCTTCGCCACAGCAGGCAAAGCATCAGTGCTTACAGTTCTATTAGGTGAATGGCCACCTGTAGAGGTACAGTCAGAATGAGAAGTGCGTTCGATGGTTGTAAAAATTCCAGATACATCCAATGGTTCATTCAGTGCCTTTAAATCCACTTGCGACCTTTCCGTACTTACATGTTTATTCGCAGGCGTTTTTTGGTGAAGGCTGACATCACCTTTTCCCACAGCAAGATTCTGAGCATTAACACAGTCTACAGCTCATCGTGCATCACCAATTACTCCATTAATGGCTCTGGGTGTCACAGTTGTGGTACATTGATCTAGTGATGACATACTTTGTGTAGGGGCATTCAGCTGAGTATACCTCGGCCAGGAGAACACATTACCATCACGGAAGTCCGCAAAATCACTGCAGAGCTTCTTAGTCTTTTCTTTCTCTAATTTTCTCTTCATCCTACATGAACTCAGGCAGGAGCTTGTAGCACCATTAGGCACCCTACTCAACAAAATCCTGAGTACTGGCTTTGACCCAGCTGAGTGAAGGATAGCCACTGTCATCCCTTTGCACAAAGGTGGAGCTTCCACTGCTCTGGGAAATTATAGACCCATCAGCCTAACTAACCTGATCTGCAAGGCCATGGAACTGATTACCATGGACATCATTAACAAGGACATTGGCAACCTCCAAACACTCAATCCCACACAGTTTGTCTTTGTCAAGGGGAGGCCATGTCTGTTAAATTTGATCTTCTTTGAGACAGTCACCAAAGTCATGGACGAGGGAAAGACAGTGCACACCGCCTACCTTGACCTGGCCAAAGCCTTAGACACTATTCCCCACTCAGGCATAATAGATAATCTCTCTCAACTAGGCATCAATCCATATGTTACCAGATGGGTAGCCAACTGTCTCAGTGATAGAACCCACCTACTCAAAATAGGGGAAGCCACCTCAAGCAGTAAACCCGCAATGAGTGACATGCCCCAGGGTTCAGTCTTGGGGCCTCTGTTATTTGGGATATACTTTTCTGAGGTGCAGACTAAAACCAGTGGGCTGTGGCTGACCAAGTTTGCAGATGAATGCAAGCTGGGCACTGTCATCAATTCCCCTAGTGATGTGGACATCCTCCAAGAGGGTCTAACCCAAACAAATGACTGGTGCCAGAAACATGGCCTCAAGCTGAATACCAAAAAAAAATGCATCATCATCCCCATTGGGGAGAGTGACATCCCCACAAATTATCACATTAATAACAATGTCCTAAGCACACAATCAGTTGTGAGGGATTTGGGCACCCAGGTTGATAGCAACCTGACTTTTGACCACCATGTTGCTTACATTGTACTGATAGTTTTCTACATGGCCCACCTCATAAGTAAGGGTATCTCATCCAGGGGCAAGGATGTCATGATATCCTTGTATTCTTCCCTTATAAAGCCCATTATTGAGTACAATGCCCCATTCAGCATGTACGTCGCAAAGCACATGCAGCAGCTGGAGAGACCACAGAGATGCCTCACCAGGAGAATCCAGGGCCTCATAAATGTACCAAACACAGATAGGCTAAAAGCCCTATTCCTCTACTCAGTTTCATACAGACTCCTCAGAGGTGACCTCTGTCTGTCATACAAGGCGATCTCACACCCTGCCTTGATGGGACTGCTGCATATATGCAGGTCAAGCTCCACTCGAGTAACCTGCACATACAGCCTCAGCCCAGTCTGTGACATCAATAGGACTTAATGGCTGGACAGATTTGTGTCCCAGAGACTCCCCATCTGTTGAATAGACTCTCTCTCCAAGTCAAGCAGAGTACCTCTTTACCCCTTTTTAAGTGCAACCTGGATAACTGGATGGGAAACAGAAAATACATCCCTGGGATTCTACGCATGCCCCTGCTAGACAGGGGCATCGGGTGATAACTTGTCTAAACATGGACTATGTA
Organism: Protopterus annectens; assembly: GCF_019279795.1. Taxonomy (NCBI): domain Eukaryota; kingdom Metazoa; phylum Chordata; order Ceratodontiformes; family Protopteridae; genus Protopterus; species Protopterus annectens. Next base: position 470,051,885 of record NC_056749.1, on the reverse strand, counting down.
TTATATGTAGTGGACAAGATATAAAGTATACCAGATGGTCCCAATAGAATCCTCAGTCAAATGAAGAGACGATATAGTATAGTAACACTGTAGGATTCAACAACCAGGAAGGACGAAGCAGACTTCAATATTCCATGTACGAACTTCTTTTATTGATAAAACACAGACAAGCGCTTTCACGCACCGAAGTGCGCTTCCTCAGATCTTCACATTCAGTTACAATTGTTAGGAATATATATACCCAGTTAAATTAAACTAATTGTTCAATTAACATAATTGATTGCATAAAGAACCAATTCAAATCCAATTAAGCAGAGCATTTTCTAAAACCATTCTGAAAGCCTAAAATTTCATTATGAGACATTCTAAGGTGTATTTCAAAACCATTAAAATGCGATTATTTCACGCATACAAAATTATGAATATATCTAACATATATCATAAAGTGTATGTATATATAATATATATATTGTGTAACTTGTATTCAATTAATTATTCATGAAATAAGAAATGTTATCTTCTAAAAAGTTTAAAAATCTTAAAAGTCTTAAAAGTATGCAACACATATTATATTCAATACTGTTCACAAAGATGCCTTGAGTTGTTTTAAATTATTATGCAGCATTATAAATACTATAAAATGCCTATTTGTGTATAGTATTATATTATGGATATATAAATGTTAATATATATAAAAACTAAAGATGTTGTTATATAAAACTATGTTACATACAAATATAAATTTATATCTCAACAATTACAATATTATATCAGTGATAAATAGATAAATAAATGAATAAATATATTAATATACTAGGCAGTTAAATAATCAAATCAATGATAAATATGAATAAATATATAATCAAGTTAGCAATAAACAAATAAATAGATAAATATACACTTAATATATGTATGCAGCATTTAAATGTTTGAATACAAGATTAGTGCCATTGTCATTATAAAATAAAATAAAAATAACATTATGATATAAATGGGAATGAGAGTCAAAGCATTATTACAACACTACTTATACATCCTGCCATCTAATACTGGTTTAATACAAATACTTTGATTTAAGCCTGGGTGTAAGTGGGCCCCTAGTCTTAAAATCCATGTTAGTTCAATATTTGCTAGGGTATTCACATTATTACCCCATCTTTTATTCAAACCTACCAACTGTAACACTCTGAATTTAAAACTGTGTTCTCTAAACTCATGTATATGTTTGGCCAAAGCATTTTTATCATTGTTCTTCTTTATGTCGTAGATATGGTTATACATCCTCTGTTTAAACTTTCTTTTTGTTAATCCAACATAGAAGGCATCACATATTGTACACGTTGCTATGTATATTAAGTTCATAGAGTCACAGCTTGCATAGAATTTAGGTTTAAATATAATGTTCATCCTGGGGTGTTTATATACTTGTGTATCACTAATGTACTGGCACATTCTACATTTTTTACAAGGAAATGTACCTACAGTCTTAAGTTGCATCTGTTGGAAGGATACATTCTTACTCTCTTTAAAACATAACAATTGTTTTAGATTAGGCAAATTCTTATAAATAAACCTAGGTCTCTCACCTACTATATTTCTAATAGCTTCATCTGTAATCAAGATCTTCCAATTCTGCATGATTACATTCTTTAAGTCAAGGCTATCATTTGTAAACTGCATAGTATAAGAAATACTATCATTTTTATTAAATAGTCCAGAATTTTTTGTTTTCCAACCTTTAGATGGTGTCTTATGATGTTCTACTAACTTTTGTGTGTGGTCATGTGTTGAAAGGATATCATTCCTTATATCTTGCACTAATTTTTCATTGTACCCTCTTTCCAAAAATAAACTCTCCATGTTATCTGCTTCTTTGATTAGTGTTTCTTTATTGTCACATAGTCTCTTTATCCTAATGTACTGACTCTTGACTATGCCTGGAAAGACATGTCTGGGATGCATGCTGTTATAATGTAAAAGCGTATTCTTCCAGCATGGCTTTCTGTATAAAGTGGTTCCTATGTGATTTCCATTGATGATAATATTAATGTCTAAAAAACTAATCTGGGTATTTGACCATTCCATAGTAAATTTTAAAAACTTAGTAGTGGATTCTAAATATACTAAAAAGTCATTAAATTCATTATGAGTACCTTCCCATAAGATCAGAACGTCATCCACAAATCTTCTATACATTCTGACCTTCTTTTGGTAAATGTTATTGTTAAACAGGTTGTTTTTCTCCCAATTAAAAACTACTAGGTTAGCATAAGTATTCGCAACGGGGGTGCCCATGTCAACACCCCATTGCTGTAAGTAATACTTGTCTTCGAACATAAATACATTGTTCTCAAGAACCATCTGTAAAAGATGGGACAATAAAATCTGTTCATCCGTATCAAAATCAGTATCCAGGTTCAATATTTCCCTCATGGCTTGCAAGTCATATTCATTGGGTATGCTGGTAAAAAGATTTTTAACATCAAGAGTTACCAGAATACAATGATCCATTACAGTTGTATGTTCTAAGTTAAATTTCCTGATGTCATTCAACAAGTGATAGGTGTCTTTGAGAATGGTGGGAATAGAATCAACTATAGGTCTTAATACAGTTTCTAAATATATAGAAGTATTTGAAGTAATCCAGCCCCTGCCTGAGACTATTGGGCACATTGGAAGTGGAAATACACCTTTGTGTACCTTAGGTAGCCCTTTCATGCAAGGAATCAATGGTAAATCAATAACCAGAAAATCATACGTTTCTCTATCAATTTGTCTGCACATCAGAAGATCACAAATATCATCATGTACATTCTGTATAATTTTAGATACATCAACATCAGATATAATAGTATATGTTTTGGTGTCTTTCAAAAGTATGTGCATACTCTCCATGTAGTCTGGTGTATCCATGAGTACTATACCACCCCCTTTATCAGCTGGTTTTATAATTAACATATCATCACTTTTTAACTTCATTAAAGAGGTTGTTTCTAAACTGGTCATGTTGTAAAATCTATTTTTCTTTTTGTTGCCTTCTACATAGTATTTATAAAAATCATTCTCACATGTTTTGATGAAACAATCCACACTGTTAGGTGTGGGTGGAATAAAGCTGCTTTTCTTTTTCAACTTAAATGTATTCCCAGTTCCAGGCATTGCAACATTGCTATGGAAATAAATTTTCAATGCTACTAACCTGCCAAATAAACACAGGTCAGTTAATGTGTTGTTTAACTTACTGGGTTGTGAGGGTATAAAACCCAGTCCTTTGTTTAGTACAGCTAAGTCAGTTTCATCAATTTTACTATTAGAAAAGTCAAACACCAAACAATTCAATTCCTTCCGTTTTTTTCTCTGTCCATACCTCTCTTCCGAGAATTTTCTCTTCCTCGGTCCTTTGCTCAACGAGCGACCTCTCGCATAATGGGTTTGTTTTATGGGGTAGGGTAAAAAACGTGTATCATCCACATTCACAGTTTTCGGACGAACGACCTGTTCAACATCTTTAAAAGCCCCTCCAGGAGCCTGTTGATTGGGGGGTGGTGTACACAAATCAATACCAGTTATAGTTGTATTCCAAGCATTTGGACGAGGCTTTTCATTTAATGTAACGCCAGAGACAGCTTCTACTTCATTCCGCTCCTTGTTCCGACCAATTCGGTCCGGCGCGTGCGTTGTAGGCATCATGACGTCATGCGCTCCTCCTTCCGTAGTTGCATCTGGTTGTGCACCATGGTGTATTCTCGGCCATACAAAGATATTTCCAGAGGAAAAATCATTACGGTCCCTGCACAACTTCCGTTGCTTTATCAGCTTCAGTTTCTCACTATATATATTTAGCTGAGAATGAAGACTGTCAAGTTTCCTCATGCAAAAACTATTAGAGGTAAACCGTTCATAGAGATCCTTACGTAGTGATTCTACTTTTTTCTGTAATTCTAGTTCCAATGGTAGAAAATATTCAAGTAGCAAGTTAATATAACTAAAGCCAATGTTAATATTCAGATCTTGCCACTTTTTAAGAAGGATGGGATGTTGCTCACCATATGTCGGCATACAAAGTACTCGCATGCCTCTCGGTATTACCTTAAAGTGTATGCAAGCCTCCAAATGCTTGCGTTGCCAGGAATACCTTTGCAGCCTATACATATCATTTTCTAGTTGTTTCAACATCACATTGAATTCTGTCATATTATTAACTTCATTCGTGGATATGGGTATGTCAGTAGATACCTGTAGATCCAAAGATAGTAAGGGATTCTCTTATGGATAAATCAGGCTCTCCCATACTTGTTGACTACCCCTGGATGCTGGATTGTAGTCAAGCTCTATAGGAATGCCTTCCATGGTGTGGTTCCTCCGGTAAAAACAGAAAAGTGAACAAGATTGGGTTGGGAGGGTGGCCTAATGGTTAAGGTGTTTGCCTTACAAACACAAGATGCAGGGTTTGAGTCTCGCAAGGGATAATTGGCTAGGCTTACAGAGGCTCACAGGGACAGTTAGCCTAGTACTAACCTATGAACCTATGAACCTATGAAGATATAAAGTATACCAGATGGTCCCAATAGAATCCTCAGTCAAATGAAGAGACGATATAGTATAGTAACACTGTAGGATTCAACAACCAGGAAGGACTGATATAATATTGTAATTGTGGAGATATAAATTTATATTTGTATGTAACATAGTTTTATATAACAACATCTTTGGTTTTTATATATATTAACATTTATATATCCATAATATAATACTATACACAAATAGGCATTTTATAGTATTTATAATGCTGCATAATAATTTAAAACAACTCAAGGCATCTTTGTGAACAGTATTGAATATAATATGTGTTGCATACTTTTAAGACTTTTAAGATTTTTAAACTTTTTAGAAGATAACATTTCTTATTTCATGAATAATTAATTGAATACAAGTTACACAATATATATATTATATATACATACACTTTATGATATATGTTAGATATATTCATAATTTTGTATGAGTGAAATAATCGCATTTTAATGGTTTTGAAATACACCTTAGAATGTCTCATAATGAAATTTTAGGCTTTCAGAATGGTTTTAGAAAATGCTCTGCTTAACTGGATTTGAATTGGTTCTTTATGCAATCAATTATGTTAACTGAACAATTAGTTTAATTTAACTGGGTATATTTATTCCTAACAATTGTAACTGAATGTGAAGATCTGAGGAAGCGCACTTCGGTGCGTGAAAGCGCTTGTCTGTGTTTTATCAATAAAAGAAGTTCGTACATAGAATATTGAAGTCTGCTTCGCCCTTCCTGGTTGTTGAATCCTACAGTGTTACTATACTATTATATGTAGTGGGCATGACTAAAAATTGACTTCCCATTCTCAGGAAAGCATTTTCAACTACATTATTTACTAAGGTGTTCAGACAAAGTACTCCTGAATTTGTCTACTGTAGAACAGTATTTGATGTTATTGGGGGGTGGATTTAGATTATTAGGGCTATTTTACTAACATTTTTTTTGGATATCAAGCGGCCAAGGGAGATATGTATATAGAGAGAGTGTATGCTGATTCAGTGATCACACATTGTAGCGTGCAGTTTTTGATTGCAGTTTGTTATTGAGGGGTTGGTAGTAGCTCAGATGCAGAGTGGTTCTTTCTCTAACTGGTAACCAGTTGGTTTCAACAAGAGCATGGCAGTGTTCCCTATTTTCGGCAAGGCAAGTTAATCTACAGACTTTGTTGACTTATTTAGAGAATGTTTGTGTTTTCTGTAGATTGCAGGGAGATAATGGACAGAGCATATTACAGTTTTGGATTGAGCCTATTGATTGCTCTAGACTTCTGGCTTTATATGATAGGTTAGATGTGAAATCCAATCAGAGAGATTGGACATTGTAAGGACCTGATTGCAGATAAGTTGCATGTGGTGGTTAATACTCAATGCTCATTGAACCAGCTCTAACATTCCTTTTAGACTGACCTGTAGTATCATTATCCAATTCAGGCTTTTTGCTATAATATTTGGATTACTGGAAAGTTTGAGTGGTACCAAGCAGCATCACTGCTATTTTTGTGCTGCTGATCGATAATCCTTAAAAAATATGTAGTCAGTTCCACAGTTCTTTAAAGCCTTTCTGCAGATTTTCTGTGAGTGGATCAAGAAAGAATTGGATCTCAGCAGTATACAGCTGTATGAGTACAATGCACAGTTCATTCATTGCTGACCCATTAGGGTAGAATTTATATATATATGGGGAAGGGCAAGAGTCCAAGTACTATTGCCAGAGATAAGCAGGAATGTTCTTTTGATGAGGTTGATTCTGAATCAGTTCAAAACACTAGTGAAGTGATAATATAATTGTTTGTGTAACAGTTTTTCCAAAAGAGTCTCCTTTCATTAAGAGTAGTAAGCTTAAGGTTGTGTGTACTGAAAGTAAGTTGGTTATTAGGTGTTCAAGAAGAAAGTATGAACTTAAACTTGTTTTGATGTTTCTAGTAATCTTAAGGCTTTTTTTCACTTTTGTTAGTATTATTTTTTTGTGCATTGTATTAATTGTCTTTCTTGTGATTAATACTAATTTAACTGCTCTGCCTAATATTTTAGAAATGTTATCTGTCATATTTGTACAGAATATGGATCTTTCTAACAAATATACTTTTGCATAATCATTCTGCATTTTGGGTTATGTTCTTCCTTTTCTAGTAAAGAGGTTTATTATGAGATTAGCAAGATTAAAAACAGTACTAGTATGATGTTTGATGGATTTCATAGTACATTTATTATTAGTCTAAAAGGCAGTCTTTGCAATACATTTGTTTAGTAGGATTGCACCTCCTTAGAAAAAAGAGAAAAGTGAGTTTCCTTTTAAAAAGGATAGTAGGAAGATTTATTCTTCTAAAAACTGATTGGTTAGTTTTACTTGCAATTTGGGCAAAACATCTGGAAGGTTATTTTCTAATATTATTGTTAACATGTTAATGGTTTAGATATACTTTATATTTATCAGCATGGATTTATACAGAAAGGGTGATATTCATAGTCCAGAGCTTTGCATTTTCGTAGCAGTGATCCACAAAGAGAGCCACTATAAGGTTATACAAATCCTGGACTGTCAGAATGACTACAGAAATGCAGGAGACTTTTTTTGTGAGCATGCCCCCCATATCAGAAATGTGTAACATGATTCAAGCATAACCAGTAGGGGACAGCTACTATGCTATTAAGGGGGGTTTACATGTATGCGCATAAGTTCAATTCATAGACATGAATCTGTAATGAACTCATTTGCATACAAAGTGAGTAAATTGCCCTGATTATACCAGAAAATAGCACGTTGCAGTCAGGATACAGAGATGCGAGGGGAGCAGAGTTAGTGCTTCTGCATATGTTACCTGATAACGCCAAAGTAATCAAGCTACCTATATCTAAACTGTACATATCGGTAGCAAGCCTTACTACTGAAAGTATTCAAGCACTTAAATGCTCTGTGTACTTAAAACTATGATTAAGTGTTATATATGTTTATTGCCTTTATAGTCTATCAACAGGAACTATACTGTTTCAGTAGCGTTAAAGGTGTTTTTTTTTTCTGCTTTTTTCTGCTTTGTGCTGCAGCTAAATTATGCTGTGATACCTAACTAGCCCCTAGATACTGTGAATACTTAGAATGTAGTTGTATATCAGGCCCTACATAACCTTTGCTATGCTGCTATGAACCTAATGTGATTGAACTGATTATATTCGACTTTTGTACAGTGCTAAATTTTGTGAATGCATTAACTAAAGTCAAATAAGGAAATTTGTTTATTTAACAGCCACATCATTGCCATTCTGACCGTTTGTTGGTACTACCACTTAATCTGACATTTTTTGTGGAACAGCTAATTTTGTCTGCCACTCACTCTGTTTACCTATCTTTTTGTCTTCTTCTCTCCCTTTATTCACCCAGCACTCCACCTTGCTTGCCCTGAACTAGTGAATGAGGATCTGTCCTGCCTGAAAGCCAAGATCTAAACCTTCTGCTAAGACAATTAGTCTCTACCTGAACTAAAGGATAGAGCCAATCCTCTCCCTAAGCCTCTGTCTCACAAGGAACCAAGAAAGTATGTGTTATAACGACTGTAGTTATTACTATACTTGAACTATATTATGCCATGTAACTGAGGACTGCTCCCTAGCCAGATCAGCCAGCACACTCATGCTATGCTAATCCTTTCTCCCAAACCTCATCACATTACCCACAAGTTATCTAAGCTGCTGAGTTCTGTTCCCCTCCTCTACTCCTAGACCTGAAAGCACACTAGGAAAGCTTATTGTTTCTTTCTATCCTTTTCCACTGGATAGCATCCTTTTCCTAAGTATTTGCCCTATAAAACTATCTCATTGTTCCGACACACATATTATCATATATTTTGCTTGTACTATTCTTTGCTATCCCAGTCCTGCTCACTCCTCTATTCTCACATCTACTCACTCTCCTCCATTCACATCTTCACCTTACCTCAGCAGTCAGCATTTTACTGATTGTTCCTGAGGTCCTCCTTCTTCACTGGCTCTATCCCACTCTGTTCACCCTGCGGGCTCACTCCGCTTCCCTACCCTACCCCCCAATTCCCACACGCCCCCAGTGCTCCTACATTTAATCACACAAACCACACCCCCTTCAATAACCACCAATCATAGCATCCTACCCCTTAAAGTGCCAGAACCTCCACACCCAAGATTCACCTACATTATCCAACTTACTTATCTTATCATTACTCTATTTTCAACCCTGCCACTATGTCACTGTTATCTACCTATCCACAACAGAAACTCCTACTTCTATCCTCGTACATACCTATTCTTATTATATTTTATCTACTTACATTCTATGAACATCTCCACCACATAAACCTTTACTACCCAACAAAGCAAACCTCCTCAACACCCATAGCTTACACTCAAACACATTCAAACATACCTAGTACAATAGCCTGCCTATCAGCAAAATATCACAAACTAAATCACATCAAATACTATAGGCCTAAAGCCAAAAAAAATCTCTGTTCCTAATATGTATACACATGCAACGTACACTTAGCAATCAACTCCAATCAATAATAGATGGAGATATCCAACCCAATCCAGGCCCAAACTCTACACATTCTAGAGTGACCCATAAAGCAACCCCCACTACTACCCAATCCCTTATCAGACCTCCCAACTCACTATTAATAGCCCATCTTAACATAAGAAGCATAAATAATAAGGTTGCCCAAATACATGCTCTCATGGATGTGCATTCATTTTATATCCTGTGTCTTACTGAAACTTGGTTCAAACCATCTGTACAAAACAACAAATTTATTCCACCAGGATATAGCATCTTAAGACTAGACCGATTAGCTAAAAAGGGAGGTGGAATAGCTATACTATACAAATCCGGACTACAAGTGACCTCTATTGACTCTAAGCCCCCTCTAACTAGTAATGAAGAAATACTCATCTCCAAACTCCAACTCAATAACCGTAAATCCATATATATTATTGCTGTCTACCTTCCCCCAGGGAATAACTCTAATATCCTAGAAAATATCCTAAATTGGCTATCAGCCAATTATCTCCAAGAAACAACAGTACTTGGAGACTTTAATATTAATTGGAAAAGCTGTACTTCTGAACAGCCATCTACCCATCTTAACCTACATGGGTTTACTCAAACTATAAGTTCCCCCACAAGGACCAATAAACACAATAACAATGAAAGCACCATAGATTGGATACTAATAAATAGACATCACCAAAGTTATAAAGTAGGGACGCTCCCTGAGGATATGAGCGACCATGCACTCACCTTCATAATCAGATTCAAGACTGATATCCCAAATCCAATTACCTATAGAACAATTAGGAGTAATAAAAATTTTAACCCTGATATTTTCCAAAATGAACTTAAAGCATGCAACTGGTCACCCCTCAAAAGTCTAATCCTAGAGGAAGCACTAATCTACTTTAATAGTAAATTTCTGAATATTCTTGACCTCCATGCTCCAAAAAGGACCATTAAAACTAGGAACAAACCTGCCCCCTGGCTCTCAAAAGAGACAAAACAAAAAATGCTACTCAGAAATAAAATCTGGACCAAATGGCGTACTACTAAAAACCAAGAAGATCACATAAAGTTCAGACAGCTAAGAAATGACACAAAAAAAGCAATACTGTCAGATAAAAGAAAGTACTACATTCAACTCCAAAATACCCAGCAAAGTAAACCTCAAATATTTTGGGCAGGTATAAATACACTCTTACACCCAGGCCGTACTGTCACTCCCTCCCCTGTAGGTACTGACCAGGACAATCCAAAGCAAATTGAAAGTACCTTTAATACCTTCTTCACTGAGACCATTCAGTCTCTTGCCAATCAACTATCTCCAGACAGCTCACCTCTATCACCCTCTAATACTACCTTACCTCCCCTATTTCATCTCAAACCTATCCCTACATCCCTTATCCATACCCTTTTGCAAAAACTCAAACCTACCACCACTGCAGCAGATCTCCTTCCTGCAGAATATCTACAAAAAGCAGCAAATGCCATAGCCTACCCAGTCTCCATTCTGATTAACAGAACAATCTCTGAGGGTGCAATTCCTTCCATTTGGAAGATTGCACACATTATCCCCCTTCATAAGGGTGTAAATTCTAGGGAACTATCCAATTACAGACCAATTGCCATACTATCTCCTCTGGCAAAAATCATGGAGAAGTGCATTCATATGCAACTGTTAAAACACCTAATAGATAACAACTTATTAGCTAACTGCCAACACGGCTTCAGGCCATTTCACAGTACTACTACTGCCCTTCTATCCTTCTCCGACTGTATAAATAAAAATCGCAATAACAACACTCTATCCTCAGCCCTCTTTATTAATCTCTCTAAAGCCTTCGACATGGTTAACCACCAACTTCTCATAAACACACTGAAAAACCTATCTCTTGATACACTTACTATACAATGGTTTCAATCCTACTTAAGCAATAGGCAACAGGCAGTTATGTGGGAGAACAACCTGTCTCCCCATCTCCCCATTGCACTAGGTGTCCCCCAAGGTTCTATACTTGGACCACTTCTATTCTCTATTTTCATCAACGACCTGCATACTGTTATTCCTCAAGCTTCCTTAATACAGTATGCAGATGACTCCACATTAATATGCTCAGCCCCAACTCCAGCAGACCTTCAATCTCTCACCCAAAAAGTGTTTAACATAGTTGAGGAATGGCTACAACATCAGTGCCTCATCCTAAATCCCAAAAAAAACCAAACTTCTACTTTTTACTCCCACCCACAGGGCCACACCTCTACACTTTACTCTCACATCTAACAATGGAACTATCATATCCCCCGACTCTACCACAAAACTCCTAGGGGTTCTAATTGACAATAACCTTAACTTTGAAGGACACATTAACAATACCATAAAAACAGTCAACAAAAAACTAGGCTCCCTCTATAGAATCAAATCCTTTCTTACCCCACTAGCAAGATCTACTATTGCCCAGACCCACTTAATCTTTACCCTCCTCTATGCCTCCCCTATATATACTAACCTCGCAAAAAACAACATGAACAAACTGGCTGTCTCCTACAACAATATTGTGAGATTTGTGACAGGCTCTACATTTAGGACCCATCACTGTATTAATTATCAAAAACTAGGTTGGCTAGAGTTACCTAATCTACTTCTATTTAAACAATTAACATTTGCCTATAAAATCCTGTATCAGCCTAACAACACACCAATTCTTACCAACCTTATCACCCCCTACAGCAACCTTAAGACCCTACGCTCAGCTAGCAAAATACTAGTACAAATCTGCAAAACCTACAATAAGGCAGGGGACTCTCTGTTCTCTAATACCATGGGTAAAACCTGGAACTCTCTCCCTAGCGACCTGACCTCCCTATCTTCACTAACACAATTTAAAATCAGGCTTAAAACCTACCTCAAATCACATTGGTTGTGCACCTGTCTGAACCCAGACTAACCTCTCACGTCTTCTTTTCTCTAAGTTACAAGTCTTAATTACTGTATAATCTAACTGCATAATGAAAACCAGAATTATAACTGGCCTTTCAATTGATTGGACTCTCTTTCTATATCAAAATATGACTCTCAGTCTCCCTACTATGTTAACATATATACTTAATATAAGATACTACAATCAAATGTGTTGTGAACTGAACATATTTCCTTATTTACTAAACTACCTACTCCAATATGATCTTTCATGCATAAAATAGCTTAACTTTATATGGTACTTCCACCTGTTAAACTTTGAATTGTTCTATTTTTTGATTTAAGTAAAACATTGTTCTGTACTCTCGAGGAGCTTTTCTCCCCGGGCCTCTGCTGAAAATGGAAATGTATCCAGCTGGACTAGCCCGGTCAACAAATGTAAAATAAAAATAAAATAAAAATAAAATATGTGGACATTTTTACTGGCGGGGGTAGCTTGGGTAAATGTTTCATTTTGATGCTTGTGCATCCCTGGACATTTTATTGAAGGGATCATTTGGGTGAAATGTTTTATTTTAGTGCTTGTGTGTACTTAGACATATTACTGAAGGGGTTGCTTGGTTGAAATGTTTCATTTCAGTGCTTGTGAATATCTGGACATATTACTGAAGGGGTTGCTTCAGTGAAATGTTTTATCTTAGCACTTGTGCATACCTGGACATTTTAGTGAAGGGGTTGCTTCAACAAAAGGCTTAATTTCAGTGTTTATGCATACCTGGACATATTACTGAAGGGGTCACCTGGGTGAAATGTTTTATTTTAGTGCTTGGGCATACCTGGACATATTACTGAAGTTGTCACTTCAGTGAAATGCTTCATTTCAGCGCTTATGCATACCCAGACATATTATTGAAAGAATGGCTTGGATGAAATGTTTTATTTTAGTGCTTGTGCATACCTGGACATATTACTTTAGGGGTTGCTTGGCTGAATGCTTCATTTTGGTGTGTCTGTTTAGTGGTGCATGTTACTAAAAGGGTCACTTGAGTGAATGTTTCATTTTGGTGCTTGTGCATACTAGCAAGTGTTACTGAAGGGGTCACTGGAGGAAATAATTAATTTGTGTGTAACAGAAGTGCTTTTGCATGCATGGTCAGACTGCTGACGTGATCGCTGGTCAAAATAATTTATTGTGTTATTTTAGTGCTTCTGCATCCTTAATGAAGGGGTTGCTTGGGGAAATAATTAATTTGTGTGTCAAGGAACTGCTTGTGCATACTTGGACAAACAAGTTTGTGGATTGCAACTCCAATATTAAAGGCAAAGCACCTCATTTAACAATGGATATTAATACTGCAGGGATGCTGGAGTATGACTTTCAAAATCAGGTCATTAGCATACTGCACTTTACAGCACGTCTGATTTGCATATCATTATTTTTATGCCCTTGTGCATTAGCATAAATGGATTTTATGACTCGTGCCTTTGCTACTGTCACTTGTAAGCATCATGAATACCCATATCGCATTTGCACAAGTGACTATGAATACTGACCTCAGTGTTTTTGCAAATTTAGTTGCTTTCTATAATCATGGCATTTTGGGCATTAATTCTAGCTTTCCCTGTCTATCTCTATATAAACTTGGCTGAGGTATTTTGATTCTAATCCACATTTTCAGCTTAATAGTCTGTAATACTATGGTCTCAACTTTTTCCTTGTAGTTTGGATTAGAAAGTTGCTTTCATCTCATGAACTTAGAGTCAAATTAAGGGGTATACACTCCTCTTAGAAGTGATTCACTCTAGGTTTTTCTCAGAACTGTTTGTTAATACATTTACTACTTAATGTACTTTACTGTTCACTTAGATGGATTTATAAATTTGCAGATTATTGTAATTGCTATAATTTTCCCAAAGAAACTTTGTATTTTCAGAGCACTTTGTAAGAGTTTGATGCTTAGTATTCTAATAATCCTAAAATAATTATGAATAAATCTGCAGTCATATAAGGTAGTTTTCCACTTCCTTTTTTCTGTACTGTCAAATTTTAAAAGTTCTACACACTTAAATAGATTTCGGAACTGGTATTTGTTTACATCTGGATTTTTTTATCTGATGTTCCTTATTTAGTAAACAGGATTTGGGATGTTATTCATTTATGTTTTAGAACTATTTCATCTCATAATAGTAAAGTCCTAGTTTCCTTATACATTTCTTTAGCATGTCTTGTTCTAGAGTCTATACTGAGCCAAGTATCATAACCTTGGAAGAGTTTGGAGGTATTTAACATAATTTTTAGTTGCTATTGGGAGCTTGGAGTATTCTAAGTGCCTTTATAAACTCTTTGTATTCTGTACGGTATGGTTTAAATGATTAGGCTCATACAGAGCTTTTCATGATTTTCATGATGATTTTTTGAAGGGGATTTTGCAGCTGGTGTACACATTACCTCCAGATAATAGGAGACATTAGCAGCTTTTTGTGTTTCTACTCATTATAATTTTAAGGTCTTTCAGCCTTTATTTTCACATTAGATATGCAAAATTGTAGAATGAGTTGCTTGATTATATTAGACTTTCTTGTACTTTTGTGTACTTGCATTTTACATTTGCAACATTGTTGAATTAGTTGCCTGGTTAAATTAGATTTTCTAGTACTTTTTGTGCACATTCACAATATTATTACTAGATGATTAATTGGTTTGTAATAAAGTTTGTTAGGTACTGGCCTCTAATGGCATCATCTATTTGACCAGTTCTAAGAAAGTATTAAGCTATGAACAGTTGAATAACTGCATTTCCTCTTAGAACAATACATTCTTGTGCTGCATACAAAAGCCAGTGTGTTGGGTATGACTTCAGTCCTAATTTATGGGTAAAAAACTTCTTATGCTACACCTATAGCCCTACTTAGAGTTAACAGTACACTACGGATGTTACCAGTACAGGGTTTGATGTATCATGTGACTCTGTCCCCTTGACAGCCCAGTAAATAGTCTTATAGAATGTACATCTTATGATTCCTTTCTTGACTGTCTTGACTATGTGTTTACATATTATGTGCATACAAGAAGTGCTGTCAGAATTAAAGGAACTTAATGTCATTAGCAGTTCTCACTGGTTTCTGCTATTAATTTTCATGTTCCAACTTATCATGCCTATTAAAATATTAAAGCAATGTGCATTAACAGGCTACCATTGTTCAGAACTATCAATGTACTTTTCAGGCTTGTTTTCTCACTTTCGAATGAATGAGAGGAGAGGTATTGATTCCAATTTTTAGTCACATTTTATAGCATCTTTTGATAAAACAACTGTTTTTTTGTTACATGCCTTGCTCTCACAAATATTTATTTTCTCATTTTTCCAATAACCTACCAAATTCACTACATTTATTCAATATTTACCTGGAAATATATCTACTGTAGCCGCCAGTATCATTAAAGCTTCATGGAAAGTTGTCAGGGAATATGAAGCCCTGGATTCAAAGATTTGAACCTTATCTTACTTCTAGTTGTGGTGCTAAAAAGTCAGACAAAATTCACTGCATGACATTGCTTCCTAATACATGTGAGGAAGCAATGAACATATTTAAACACTTTTTACCTTTAAGAAGGAAACGAAAGAGAACATTTTAAAATTATTGTGATCCAAAGATGAATTTATAATTTATAAGGCATTTTTTTCATGTGAAAACAAGGGTTTAGGACTAAGGGCCACAGAACCACAGACTGAAGGGAAGCACTCCATCCACTTTAAACAGCTCCCCAAATATGGCCTTTTGAAACCCCATTTTTATTATTCATTTATTTATATTAAAACGGTGTCTTGCACACTCTCTAATCAGTGGCTTATTAATATTGACTAATCTATGACATGCAACATTTATTTTTATTTATTTTTTATTTTACATTTGTTGACCGGGCTAGTCTGGCTGGATACATGTCCATTTTCAGCAGAGGCCCGAGGAGAAAAGCCCCACTAATAAACAGTAGCTAACAAGTATAAAAAAGTATACAAAGCATGCACGCAAGTAAGGGAACAATTATTATGTAGAATAATAATGCAGAGGCAATTTGACAAGAAATAAACAAACAAAGGTGAGAATCATTATGACTTAGTATTTACTGTAGACAGACTGCTGAAAGAGAATGAAGAGGGGGGGGAAACGGGACAGATGGAGAGTCTATAAATATTTACATAAATTAACAAAATAGTAGCAGACATGTTGTGCCAGGTACTACTTTTTGGAAAGAGATTGGGACAAAGGAGATCTGGATCTAGGTTAGGTAAAAGGAGAAATGACAGGTAGCTGAGAATTATGGCAAGTAACAGAAGATGAGGTAATATAGGAGAAATAAACAGGGGTGGGTTGCGGGTCTACTTCACTAAAGGGATAGAAGTAGTGATAGAGGGCAGGTAAGAGAGAAAAGGAGGGTACAGGAGAGGTACATAAATTGGTCCACTAGAGATTTCTGTGTTGCTAGTGACTGTCAACTTATAAAAAATGTCCATGTTTTGCTTTTGGAACTAGAGATTGTGGGACACTTAATATAATTCCTAGCTCTGAGACAAAAATATGGAAGCAGACTAAGGAAGTCAGCTGTGGGTATAGGTGCTGGAAAGGAGGTAAAGGAAATGTTATAATTGAGTTCCAGCCATACAGGGCTTTTTTGTGGATGTTTCTTCTTCTTTTTTTTAATTTCTGACAGGCAATCTTTGTATAGTGATAACTGAAAACACTGACTGTGACAGTATTTCATTTATTTTTCTTTAAGTCAGTTAGAGGCAGTCTTTGGGGGGGTAACAGTGCATTAAAATAAATACTGGGTCACTATTTCTGTCACTAGAAGCAGCTGTCAGTCTTTAACAGTAGTGAAAGAAATCACTTAGTATAAACTATTGTGATAATTGTCTTCTTTTAGTATCCTTACAATCTAACATTAGAGGTGTATACCAAAGGTCATTATTTTTGGGGGTAGATGGGTAGGGAGGCAGGCTATGTTTGAATGCACAGGGTGATTACATGATCCCTGCTAAATGATTATTAGTATAACTTTTCATGGAGGCATTGTTTCTTTCATTTTCCCAACAATCAACCCTAAGAAGTATATACAGATAGTTGCTATCTTTTTGGGTAATGAGGAGGAAGCATGCTATCTCTGAAAGCACAGAGTAGTTAGATTATTACTGTTGAGTGATTGTTGGTAAAGCTTCTCAGGGCAGTGTTTGTGTTTGGCAACAATAAGCTGAAATACAGTTTTGTTGCTGTTATGACTTTCTCTTTTTTAATGAGACATCAGAAGTGGGTGACTGTGTATAAAACCAAACGGCAGTTGCATGTCCAATTTCCAGGTGAATACACATTAGCAATTTCCATTAGAAGTAGGTGTATATTTAAGGGATGGTCTGTATATGATCATGTGTGAAAATAAATGGCACTGAAAGCAAGAACTTGAATTACATTCTTATGGTCATTTTTTTCTTTCAGTTTCCTCACAGTCTAAGATAAGCAAGGTACACAGAATGTGACTTTCTTTTTGTGGATGTAGATAAGTAGTATGTACATTGAATCATAGGACAGTTATATAATCACTGTTAATTTTAAATGATTATTGATATGACTTGTCGCAGGACAATATATATGTCCATGTGCACCAAGTTGAAATGCATTACTGTGCTTTATTATTTCCTTCAATTTCTTCACATTTGAATCTCAGAAGTATGCACAAAAAGGGGTGAGGAGTCATGCTTTCTGTGAAAACACACACAAGCCCACTCGCACAATTAACAAACAAATTAAATAATCAAGAACAAGGTAGTTAATTACTGTTAAATGTTCATTAATATCGTGTGCTGTGTGTGTGTGTGTGTGTGTGTGTGTGTGTGTGTGTGTGTGTGTGTGCGTGTGTGTGTAGGTGTGTATATGTGTGCCTGTCTAATAATAACAAGCTACAAGAGGTTTTGTGGATATTTTGCCTTTCATTCACCTAATGAGATTTTAGAAGTATACAGGATGTAGCTATCTTTTCTTTTTTTGGGAGAGGATGCATGTGAAACCAAAGGTCAGTTACATGATAAATGGTAATCATTTATATGCCTTTCGGGAAAAGGAATGTTACTGTATGTCTTTGAGAGCAAGAATCTGAAGCACATTCCTGTGGCCCTTATATTTGCAACTTCATCACAGTCAAAGATTGTGTACCTTCCTATAAGATAGTTAAAGTTGGTATACCTTCTCAAAAGGGGCACAGTCCACTGGGACAATATTAGTGGTAAAGAAACTGACGTTTGTGTTTCTTGTATGCTTAGAAACTCTGTGAAGATACAACCCTAAGTTTTGGCTTTCAAGTCGTTTATTTTTAGAACTTCACATCCTCCATAGCAAAAATATATTTGGAATCAGCTCATAATAGAAATGTACATTTTCCCTTTTTGTTTTGTGGCAGATGTATAATTCATAAAATCTTAAGTATATTTAGTTCACTGCCGTAGGTTGACATTTTGCATTATACTTTGTTTTCACTGGGGGTTTTGAGTAGAACTTCCACTAAGTATTCAGAATACAAGTATCTATCTAAAATATATTATAATACATATATTAGAAACAGATGTTTATATATATATATATATATATATATATATATATATATATATATATATATATATATATATATATAAAATATATATATTTTATTATATATACATATATATGTATGCTATATATATTATGAGTCTGTGACACACTATTGTCTTCTGCAAACATCAATACACACAACATTCATGAAAGCACATTGAAAACACACTTGCTGAAAGTTTCACAAGATTGAAACTACAATGATCAAAAAAGGAAACCAAAACATCAATACACACAACATTCATGAAAGCACATTGAAAACACACTTGCTGAAAGTTTCACAAGATTGAAACTACAATGATTAAAAAAGGAAACCAAAACAGACTTTTTTGTAATTGGTCAAACCACTGAGAAAAAACCCACTAACTTACAGGCATACTGTTCCTGAACAGTGGTACTGGTAGGGAAAGGGTGTTAAGTAACATTGTGTAGTGCTGGGGGCAAGGTTAGTGTTTGGGTTAGCATATAAAGTAAAGATGTGATATCAGATAATGGTTCATATTTCTGTGAAGCAATGGGAATTCATGATCACTACAGCAGTTCCTACATGTCCACAGAATAATATTCAAGTGGAATAAATGGCACTAACAGTAAAAAAAAAAAAAAGCTTTAGATGTGTGACGCTTCCAAATGTTCAGACAGTTATTTATCAATACCTGAGTACAAAAAACTTCCATTACCATTTATAGGCTTACCCTTAGTATTTTACAGAAAGGCAGTCTGTCTTATAATCATTACTTGTACCTGATAGTAAAATAGTGCCTCTGTGTTCTTACAAGAGCATCACCATAAGTAAAAGTCCTCCTATAACAATTCACCTGAGAATCTGAAAAGGAGGAGGGATAAAAGATGAATGTTGAGGAAAGTTTTCAGTAGTGTGATCAAAAGGCTAGTGTTTCACAGGTTGTTGTTAGCTATACATATTTGACAGAAGGGACTTTGATCACCAAATTTAATGAAGAATAGTCAGCTCCATATGATATTAATCTGTCTGTGAGTTGTACTGAAGACTGTATCTAATAAATCAGAACTGCAATGTTGTTTGCATATTTGCATAGCATAAAATGTTCAAAAGGAAATAAAAAATGTTCAAGACTCTTTTATATGCAAGATTCCTGTCAGAATGATTTCACAGTTGGAGAATCAAATATACAAAATCCAAGAATTTGTTTTAAAGTGTCTGAGTTGACATCTCTATCTGTCTATCTATCTGAGATATGAGCATTTATTTAATTTAATTAAAAGGATGAGCTGTAGTAGCTATACTTGATTTGTAAATGTTGAAGAATATGTGCAGCAAACTATTTTAAAATGGATCATTCTGTGTGTATGTATGTATGTATCTATATAGTATAATGTATGATACCTCATGTAGTGTAGTGTGTATACAATGTGCTGAAGTGCTGTAAAATATGATTTGTAGAAAAGATTTTTAATTAAATTAAGGGGAATGTCACATATGTAGCTATATGTAAAGTTATAGGACTGGGTCATTGAATTTGTGTTACCACTTGGTGCATTACATGACTAAACTAAAGAGCCATACGCTCCAGGAACCTAAACCTTGTCATCACAATAAACAAAACATGCTGGAGGGATAGGTTCCTGACCCAGAGACTCCCCATACTCTGGAATAGACTGCCCATACATGTCAAACAGAGTGCCTCCTTGACCCTCTTCAAAAGGAACCTTGATGATTGGATGAGAGATAGGAAATTTACCCCGGGGATCACGTCAGTCACCCTGCTAAACAGGGGTCCAGGGAAGTAAATATTGTGGGAAGAAATAGCCAGGGAATCGTTATGGCTAGGCTTGTATAGGCCCTAGGGCCGATAGCCTAGTGCCAACCTATGAACCTATAAACCTAAATACGTGGCAGTTTAGTAAAAGATGTTGAAGAATGCACATCATGTCCTACGACTCTTTTTCTTGACTGTTTATACTGTGTATACGTGGTTGTATTCTTTATGGTCAGACTCATATTAGGTCAACTAAAATACACCGGTGTGAAAAATGTCAGCTGAACAGCACAGTGAATGTACATTTGTGCAAATTAGGGAATGTCACCTGGACCTCAGACTAAGGGCAGGCAAGATAAGATTAATGCAGGGGCTTGGTTTAGGTGGAAAGGAAGAGTAATGTACAAGGCATACATGATGCTTGTGCAACTGTGGGAACATGTCCTTTGTCCATCATTGTGTCATCCCTGGAGTTAGCATATACAAAGTAACAGGGGATGTAGGGGATGCAGGGAGGGCTTGCCCCATGCAGACATCCAAATATTGTTGTAGTTGTTGTGGCTTTGTTTTAGAATGGGATTTAAAGCTATCATGAATCACCAGTAGTCGGATACATGAGTGTATGTTTTTATTTTGAGTTGCTTCAATGTGTAGCTGCTCATATGATGGACATTGTTTTTATTAGTTGCCCACTTATATTATAATTATTTATAATTTGGAGGTGGATTTGCCAGCAATTGCATTACACTGACATCCTCTTATGAATAAACTCCATTGAAATGTTGACTAGGAATTACTAGCTCATGTTACTTCCAGACACTGGCAGAAATAGTGGCCATAATTAATTGTGATGCTCACAACTCTTATATTATAAAGTTCTCATTCTTGGAGTACAGGGGCTTCTTCTGCATTTCTATCAGAGGCGAATGTGCCCCTTGACCCTCTGCCAGTGTTCATTACTATGGAAGAGTTGCTTATTTCAGGAAAAAGAAGATACCTTAGATAGGTGGTTTGTTGTGCTACAGTATTAAAGTGCATATATTTATTAAATATACTAGCCGCGGTGGTGCAGCGGTTAGCGTTGTCACCTCACAGCAAGAGGTTCTCCCGTTCGATTCTCGGCTGGAGCATCTTCTGTGTGGAGTCTGCATGTTCTCCCCCCAGTTGAATGATGCTTAAAGGCATGCAGGTAGGTGCATGCATGAATGGGTGTGCCTTCTTTCATGGTTGGGCATCGGGCTGGCAACTTGGCACCGCAAAATCCACTGCCAATCATTAGTGGACCAGAGTTCTGCTGTGGCTACCCCTAACCAGGAAAAGCCGAAAGACAAACAAAACTTGTATCAGATATTAGTGTTGTCTTTTGAGCAGCCAGAAGGGTACCATAGTCAGTGCCATTACAGTAAAAACTGTTGCAAGATAGTGCACTCATATCCTTATACATAGGTAGTGTTAATAATGAAATGCATTAGAGAAAAGAATGACAGTAAAACATATAAAGTGGTATACATTATAATCAAAGATAACAAAGTTACTTGTTGAGTACTGCTAAGAGGCAGTACAATTTGAATATGCATGTTAATTTAAAATGGACCTTGATAATGTAACAGCTTAGATAATGCAAAATTTGGCTACCCAGTATATAAACTGTAGTGAAGATGTTTAGTGCTTAGTAGATTTAGTAAGAGAAGAGTTGTCCATAAACATTACCCTCTTCCCAAAGCAACACACACACACATACACACACACAAATATATATATATATATATATATATATATATATATATATATATATATATACACACACACACACACACACACACACACACACATATATATATATATATATACACACACACACACACACACACACACACACACACACACACACACACAGTTCCTTTGCAAACATGTGCACATTTTCATCTCCATAATTCACTGTAGTCATATCCACCAGACACAAGGCCTGACAAAATAAGCCATAAGGGTGGTTAAAAAGAAAGAACAAATATTGTTGTAAAACCTTTCTTAGCACTGTATAGCAGAGAAATGCAGGGTAGTAACTGGCTGGTTGAAATATCAGAGTTTCAGGTATTAGTGAGTTATATATTTTAGGGGAATTGTATATATCTATAGTTTGTGGTACCCAAGTGCTCTTGCCTTATATCTTAGCTAAATAGTCTGTACTTAGAAGTTTGCAGAATATTTTCCACTCCAGCTATATTAGCTGTTTTTCAGTAGCATAAATTTTAAAGCTGCCCAAAGTCATGGCACTGATTACCAGCTAAGGATCTTCTCATCTTATATAAAACTAGCATCAATAATTTGGTTATTTGCATTACTTTAGATAAGGCAGATTACCAGGACATGGAATAGCTGCAGATAAGTTTGTTTTTATTTTACTCCTTTGATTAGACCTCATTCAGACCCGAAGTCGACTTCAGGTGTGTCTTCTGCTCTTCTGATGGCTCTCTTTCAAGCAAGTTGAAACAACATTGAATAAACTTGATAAAGGCTTTGTGGGTCAGACAGTCTCGTAACCAACAGATTGCATAAGGCTTGTAGTCTGTTATTGATTGTTGGGGTATGCATACAACTTATCATTTAAACTGAGATTCCTTTCTGACCTCTGGAAATGACCCACCATAAAGTTAAAGATCAAAATGCGGTTTTAAAAAGAATTTAGAGAGTGCCTCCACAATGGCCTGTTTTTTTTTTATACAAGAGCATGGATTCAGTGAATGTAGAGTTAGGCTACACCCTGGTGCTAATACACTCTTATGGAAAATCACAGAGCCTATTTAGATGTGCATGGACATTAGTGAGCATTGTGCAGCCCACTTCTCAGACCTTACTACAGTTTTTGATTATATCTTCCATTCACAAATACTTTGTCTACCACCATCTTTGGCCTAGAAGGACTTGCAGACCAATAGTTTTGCGTCTCCAAAACTGAAATCTACAGAGGCACCAACCATAACCTTTGACCAATGGGCTACAGTAAGATTCAATCCTTCGATCCTTACTTTCCTCATATTTATTTTATGTTAGCTATAACCCTTTCTGCTGTAGTCATAGCTCTCAACCTTCCATGTCCAAAATGAGGAACACTAGCCCTCATAATGTGGAACAAATGGGCATAATGTGGAACAAATGGGCAAAATGTGGAACACATACTAATGGCTTACTAACAACTTCAACTAGGAAGATCATAGGATGGTTAAAATGTGCTGGTTTTACTTATAAAGATCTTTTAATGACTTAATATGATTAATTTCTATTTACAATGGATTTCACTTAAAAAATTCCTAACACTAAATATGTGACAGAGTCTTTCAATGTGGGACTTTGAGGAACTTCGAGGAACAAGAACTTTTTAAGACCCCAAATGAGGTACGTTCCTCGTAGTGAGGTACACTTGAGCGGTATGGCTCTAGTGCTTCTCACCAACAGGTTTAGGATATAGTACAGCTCTGATGTCTGCTCAACTTTTGTTCATAACCCTTGCAAGTAAGAAAGCAAACTATTACATTACTGACATCTAACAAATGGGTCCTGGTCTTTTGTCATTTTAAATTAAGTGGAGTGCAGGAATGTGTAAGAAAAACAAGTTTTATTGTGCTTAACAGATTTTATGAGTGGAAAAAACTCTTTCTTTACTTTAAAATAATCTGTCTTTTTAAAGGCTTAATGGCTATGCCCATTTTTTTTAATATGATATAGAGGTGAACACAAGCCTACTTGTCAATCCTTGACTGTGATCACTAGTTTCAGGAGTCTAACTTCACAATTATTTATTTAAAGTTGTGTAAGGTATGGGATACATTTTGTGAAAAACAAGTTTTGTTTGCACAGCTTTCTTGCTGCTATGGAGAAAATAGCATAAAGTGACATACAGCAGATGTTTTATGAACTGAAGCTTAAAGGGTTCAATATTATATACCCTTTAGGAAAGAACTTGAGTGGGAATATTACAGAAACAGTCAAACATCACTGGGGATTCAACAAAGTCTAAGTATAAGACAGTTTTCAAAATATGCTGTATGGGAACAGGAGGATACATTTTTAAGAACAGTGGAAAATGTTTCAAGTCCAGTGTAAGGACATATTTATTACAAAAAGAATGCATGACTCCTGAGCAGCTTTCTGAATAAGCCTATAGTTTTAGAAGTCATTAGTAATGTCAAAATACATGAGACAAATGCAGAAACATTTAACTCGGTGGGAGGAAGAACAGTCTGTGGGTTAATTAGACACTTCAGCTTATCTTTTTGGTATGAACACATATAGACTTTGTGGACTAAATGGTCATTAGCTGCAGAATCAACAAAGAAAAGTAAAAGTAGCCAGGGTCATTTATTCAGTCATATCATGCAGTTGGTAGCATATTTGCCCCTGAACCACAGAGTTAGGAGTTCTTAGGAACAGAGGTCAAACCTGAAACATGAGTATTTGAATACATTGTGAGGCTGATACTTTGCTGATGGAGTATGCTGTCTCTTGACCCTGTGAGACATTACACTTGGGTACATGCTAAATAATCCTGGTGCTGGGTTGTCCTGTTATAATTAAGGTGGAAGTAAAAGGTCCTATGGTAGTATTTAGCAGAAAAGCAGTGGTATTTATTAAAAGCTTAAGTTTGCCACAATATAAGTAAAAAATGATTGCACAAATCAAACAGGAATAACAATGTAAATAAAAAGAATATGTAGAAAGCTGGAGTAAACAGCAATGAAATGTTAAACCCCTTCATTTTCAACTAGATCCTGTCTTTTGATCTAGCAGGTGTTTATATTTCAAAAATGTAGTATCATTCTGATATACTTGCAGTCAATTACTAACACTCAGGCACAATGGTATTTCCAGCTTCACTGTAGATAATATGCAAAGTATCCACATCACCAAGATTTATAAATGTCAGAAGCACCAACAAGTAACTGCCTCTGTCATTCTACAGTCTATGCACTGAAAAGGCACTCCGAGTTCAGTAGTATTAGCAAAATGGACTCACATGAGTTAAAAAAAAAAACTTTCACCATGCCATAACCATTTCAAAGGTATATTTACTCTCCTAGGATTTTATATTTTTTCAAGCTTTTGACAGACAGGCTTTTATGAAACAAAAAAAACTATACTATCCTGTTGCACTTGTTCCTTTATGCTATCTAAGCTACTTTCCCATTTCCGTTTCTCTCCATTTGTGGCAGCCTCACCTATCAGTAATATAACTAAGCCACCATGTTGATTAAATACAACTTTTTATCAAGCAGTGATTAAAAGTTATCACAAAAGCCGAGTCCTGATGTCTGTCATTAAAGCACAAAATACTCTGTTTCACAGATCTCTTTATCTGGCATTTCAAACCTAGGTTCAATTCTTCCTCTATGGATGGCAAATGCCATGATCCTTGAATCCACTCCACTGCCCACTACTAAATAATGTAACTGTAAAATCTGATGGCAACCTGGGGCATGGTCTCTCAAGTGACACCAGTGGTAGTAAACTGATTAAATATTTAAAAAGGCATGCAGGTATGAATCACTAAGCAATTCACTAAGTGTAGCTTGGCTTCAACGGCATGCAGGACATTTGCACTGTTGCCCTTATTATGGGCCTACATCATCCAAACCCAACAAAAGGCATCACATTAAACACTCTGTCAAGCAGAATCTTTGACCTAACTCTCCGGACCCCTTTCACACCACTTTGTATGGGTTTCAGTGCCTTCCAGTACTCACTTGCCCACAGTAACTGTGCTTTGAATAAATTCTTACTTTCTCTCTCACACAGTACAGCCTTTTGTCCTGCCTCAAGGTAGTGAACTGCCACCAACCCAGATTATCTCATTGTTACTGTTTTCTCTTGATAATAACCCATATAATTATAAAACAGAAATGATAGTCTGTAGCAGAGCAGTTTGGTCGATTAGTGATGGGTGTTAGCTTGTCACCATTTAGCAATTAATACATTTAATAAATAAGTAAATAGGAAATCAGCCTCAAGCTTTTTAAAAGAGAACACATGAAAAGCAATTAAGAAACATAAGTTAAGTAGTAAAACTAGCAGTTGAATATGCAGAGAGATATAAACTTGGTCAGAAAACAACAGAAAATAATCACTGTGAGCAAACATATTATAAAAAAGAAAGAAATCTGTCTATAGCTTAACCTTGTCCCAGGTATCTCTTCACTAAAAGAATTACTGAGACCTAAGCTAATGTAGATGAATTCTCAGAAGACGTCACAGATAGCGACATAATGTGCAGAAAAAGAAAAATCACAGTTCTGTACACCACAGACTCCTAGGTAGATGTTCCTGTCTGATTGCTTTGTTCGTTCAGCTATTTTGGCTTTTGCTTCCCCTATACAAAAAACACAGATGTAATTAATCAGAATTTCACAATTAGATGCTAAAGAGTTTGTTTTTCTGCTCTTAGCTATCTAACTCCTTATAGAATTTACTGATTGTTCTTTAACATCTTTTTATCTTCCTGGATTGGGAATAGTCACAGAGCAGAAAAAAATACAGTTCCTGTTTCACACATCTGCTACAAAGTTTACATCTTAGGTATAATCACTGTGTTTCCCAGCATAAGGTGGTTACAAACATCAGTTACAAACTTCATGTATGTAGCATAGAATAAGATCACAAGTTGTCACTTTTTTAATGCCACAAAAAAATATAAAATTGCAGATTCAATGACATATCTTTAATTTACCTGCTGCAGGTTTTAAAAGGCTTAAGTACTACATACAGGTCTGTTGCGGTCTGAAAACAGTGGCAGATTTATTGTCCTGCATGAGCAATGAGCTGTTATTGTTCATGAATCATTCTTGTTTGTACCTGTGGAACAGATGAACCGCAGAGCAACAGACAGTGTCCAACAACTGTAGCACACACAGTGGCATTATGAGGTTTAGGGAACACACACACACACACACACACACACACACACACACACACACACACACACACACACACACACACACACACACACACACACACACACACACATACACACACACACACACACGCACATGCACACACACTGACACACCAACCGTACAGATACATCATGCACACTGTCAGACAACTTTAAATGTCATACAGTGACCTATTACTTTACACTGGTATGTTGCATGACACCAGGGCTTCCACAGACAACCCTTATGGACACAGGGAGAACATGTAAATGTCATGAGGAAGGCACCCTATCAATGAACACATCTGAAAATAATGCACAATGACGCATTGTCCATGGCATACTTAAATATAACTCTCTGACACTGCAGTAGTGGGGGCTCTGTGTGGAGACCACTGCCACTATGGGTATCAGTTGCTGTCTTGTTGTCCACATTTGCTGTGATCTGGTCACCATTTGAATGTCACATATCTGCATGGTGCTATTCCTTCATGAATCGCACTACTATGTGGTCTGCATACTAACACAAGTGTGCAAAATATATGTATAGGACCACGCATGGTGTTTGTGTGTCCCCCTACTTCTTTTACAACTTTTACTTTGTGAATACCTTAGTCCAACCGAACAATAACTTTGTGAGTCATTGCAATAAAGTATATCAAACTGACCAACAAAACAGGCAGAACACCATATGCAGATAGCATACTTACCCGAGATACAAGGCAGATTATGGTTTTAGAACATTTTAATAGTCAGAATAATGATACTATACACCATTAAAAGTCTCCTGTATTTTACAAATTATTTCCTGTACCCTTCCAAAGAAATAATCAAGACTGTCACATTATCATGTAAGCTCATCACAGACACATGCATACAGTTTTGAATATGCAGACGAATCACCATTATAGCTTTAGGCAACAGTTATATAATAGATACCTTCTCTGGAGAGTTTGCATGTCCTGCCTGTATCTGTTTGAGTTTTTTCTCATAGCTTTGATGTTTTCCTACATCTCAAGGACATGTGAGTAGATTAATGGGCAGTGTTTGGATTGCTCATATGTATGTGTGTGTGTGTGTGTGTGTGTGTGTGTGTGTGTGTGTGTGTGTGTGTGCATGTGTGCACGCGTACACGTGTGGTGTATACATGAGAGTCTTATGATGGACTAATATCCCATCAATGATTATTTTTATGTTATACTTGCTGTTTAATCAGATAGGCTCCAACTCCCCATAACCCCTGTGCTCTAAGTAAATGGATGAACGGTGCATGGTACATCATCCAGCACAGATGTCGTAGACACATTTGTCAGCCTATACCTTAGGAAGTTCTGCAAAGCTGAAGAGTTAATCAGCATATCCACATCATGGAAGGAATGGCAGCCTTCATCCACAAGTAAATCTTACCATTAGCCAGTCAAAGAGCCCTGTGAGCCCAGAGTATCACACATGTATCTCACAACCAGCTATACCCTAAATGATAGGCTCATAGGTTGGTTCTAGGCTATCGGCCCTAGGACCTATACAAGCCTAGCCATAACAATTCCCTGGATATTTCTTCCCATAATATTTACTTCCCTGGACCCCTGTCTAGCAGGGCGACTGATGTGATCTCCAGGGTGAATTTCCTATCTCCCATCCAATCTTCAAGGTTCCTTTTGAAGAGGGCCAAGGAGGCGCTCTGCTTGACATGTATGGCAGTCTATTCCAGAGTATGGGGTGTCTCTGGGTCAGGAACCTATCCCTTCAGCATGTTTTGTTTATTGTAATGACAAGGTTTAGATCCCTGGAGCATGTGGCTCTGAGGGATTGGGATTTCTTTAACTGGAGCATGTCCAACAGCTCAGGGTTTGACATGGCCTTGTATGTTAAGCAGAGATCACCTCTGAGTAGATGATATGCCACAGAGTATAGCTGGAGTTTTTTTAGACGGTCAGTATAGGGCATCTGCTTTAGACCTGTGATTCTTTTAGTGAGGTATTTCTGCAGCCTTTCCAGCTGTTGCAGATGTCTTGTGAGGTACATACAAAATGGGGCATTGTACTCTATAATGGGTGTAATGAGGGATGAGTACAGCGGGACAATGACCTCCTTTTTTTCTGGATGAAAAGCCCTTAGTGATGAGGTGTGCCACATAGAAGGATTTCCTGACTGTTGTGGCAATGTGGTTATCGAAGGTGAGACCACTGTCCACCTGTGTCCCTAAGTCTCTCATCACACTTTCGGTGTTTAGTGTACTGCCACCTATGTGGTAATTTATGGGTACATGTTTTTTCCCAAAGGGGATAACTATACATTTCTTGGCATTATGTATGTAGTTATGTAGAGGGCATAAAGCTCTCAAGTTTAAGTGTCTCATCCTTCATATTTCTTTAGATCAAAAAAGGGAGGAAATCCTATAAATTTTCTCATCACTCTGGCATTCTTTTGTAATTTCAAGAAATCATGCTCATATCTTTCAAAGTATGGCTGGAGTTTCTCCTGCCTGACCACTTCATTTCTGTGCAGGACATACATATTGATTTCTAGAAGTTTATACAGTTTGCCAAAAGCAGAGCAAATAATAAACCTCTGCTGATATGAATATATGCCCTCTATAGACTAAATCGTACCTCTCAACTTATTCTTCCAGGCCACTCAGCTCTGACACAGGGTGCAAACACAGAGACTGCACACATTTAGACCAGAAACCTTCCCAGGAATGCCATGTATCTTAATGCAGTAAACCAGTTTCTCTAATTGTGATAGTGTCAGAACTGTGTTTTACAATATAAACATACATTTGTTATACCTTTACATTGATTAAAATGAAAATATATGCATATATAGTCCAATTGTGGGATAGCTTATAAGGAAGACATCACTGGAAGGATGACAAAGAATAACACCACCATCATAACTGGACATATCTTTGCCAGTTTAAAAAAAATAATTTTTTCTACTTTGTATAATATGTACATCTTCAGTCAGTCGATCATTCCCTAAACTCATCTCATTGTGTATTGACAGTACAGATATTCTACAGTATATACAGTATTCTGCACATAAATACACAAAAACATACTCGGAGGCTCTAAATAAAAATCCACCTAAGCAACAGAGACCTCCAAAGCAGACATCCAAGCAAATGCTACCTCAAAACAAAACACACACAACACATAACCCACAAAGTCAGTGTGCCAAGCAGCCACAGCCCTTAAGGCTGAATAACACACCTGATAATCTTGTTATAGGTGACTCTATTGTCAGACACACTGATGTCCCGCTCACCAGGCTGAATAAAGAGAAGGTCACGGTGAGCTGCCTGTCGGGTGCTAGGATCCGACACATAACGCAAGCACTCAGGTCACTCCAAAGCAAATACAAATATGACTCAGTCATTGTACATGCTGGTGTGAATGACCTGAGACATACCTCCATGGACTACATGAAAAGAGACATAGAGGAGCTCTCTGATCATGTAGCCCAGGCTGGTATGACCCTGAACTTGAGCAGCATCTTACCCTCACCTAGAATGATGCCACAGTACAAAGACAAAATGATCGATTTTAACAATTGGCTAAAATTTTGGTGTCATTCAAAGGGGATCCAGTGTCTGTCAGCCTGGGATGACATGTTCGACAAGCCACGTTGCTTCGCTAGGGACGGCTTGCACCTGTCACCACTGGGCTTTCGGATATTGGCAAAGGCTCTTGCCACCCCCATAGTGCCTTTTTAGGCAAGGCTCAAAAGTCAAACCCACCCCATAGACAGCACAAGGAACAAGAAACTAAGGGTAATGCTGCTAAATGCCAGAAGTCTTAACCTCAAGATGCATGCACTCAAGCTCTCCTCAGTATGGAGAACACTGATATCTGTGCAGTGACAGAAACCTGGTTCAAGGCTCCAGAGAGCACCCCAGCACTACCAGGCTATACCTCGTATCATGCTTTTCGCCCCAAAACCCGGACCGAACCACAAAAGGAGGGGAGTTTCCATATTTATCAAGGATATCCACACCTCCAGGTTAGTGGCATTGCAAGTATCGGAGACCATCCATGTGCAACTAACAGTGGGCAAGACTGCTTTTCAGTTTATAGCATCCTACAGACCACCCTCTCAAAGTCAGGAATCCCATTCGGCTTTCCTGAAAACATTGGAGAACATGAAGATCTCTCCAACACCATTATATTGGGTGACTTCAACTACCCAAACATTGACTGGGAGCACTACTCAAGCCCCAGCACCTTAGCCCAAAGATTCCTGGAAATTATAAACTCAAATGCTATGGAACAACTAGTCACCACTCCCACAAGAGGGGACAACATACTAGACCTGATCATTACCAACATGGGGACTCTATGTTCCACACCAGAAGTATATCCCTCATTGGTAAGATCAGACCATAAATTAATTTCACTGGATGTCCACATCCCGACCCCACTTCCAGCCCAGAAAACCACAGTGAAAAACTTCTCAAAAGCGAACTTCTCACTTCTCAAAACCGAAGTGGAATCCTTCAAGGCCCCAGGGCCAGTGGAAACTACAGCCCAAACTGCAGAATCCTATATAAATGCATTCTACGGACATCTCCAGGAATGCATGGATCATACTATCCCAAACAAAACCAAGACCCAATCATCCAAAGGCAGGCATCCAGTCTGGTGGACCCCTGCCATAAATAAACTGTACAACAGAAGGAGGAAGCTACTACATGATAGAGCAAAATCCCTAATAGGGAAGGCATCTCTGATCAGTACTAGCAAAAAATTACGATCCCTCATAAAATCCTCCAAGGCCAGCTTAGAGAAAAATTGCACAGGACACCAAAGACAATCATAAGGCTTTTTTCAGTTATGTTAGAAACCTGGGATGCAACTCCCAGACTTGTTCTGAGTTGATTCTAAGCGACAAAAATACACTGAACCCACAGACATCGCCAATATCCTGGCAGACAGGTTCAGTGCAAACTTCTCCACCCCCCCAAAAGAGCAAGTATCTATCCCAGCAGAGGGCTGCCTCCCAAACATCTCAGATGCTCAGGTGAAGGCTGCCCTCTCCAAAACAAAAAACACTGCTTCCATGGGACCAGATGGCATCCCAGGTCGCATCCTACATGAACTACAAGAGGAACTAATCCCTCAAATAAAACAGCTATACAATCTCAGCCTCACTACAGGATATGTGCCCACAGAATGGTGTACAGCAACAGTGGTCCCACTCCACAAAGGTGGAGCCTCTACGGACCCTGGAAACTATCGCCCCATAAGCCTGACTAGCTTAGTCTGCAAGGCTATGGAGAGGATCATCATGGAGCTCATAAACAAAGACATTGGGGACCTACAGACACTAGATCCTACCCAGTTCAGCTTTGTCAAGGGCAGATCCTGCCTTTTGAACCTGGTTGACTTCTTTGAAACAGTCACCAAAGCCATAGATGAAGGGAAGGTAGTCCACACAGCCTATCTGGACCTTGCAAAGGCATTTGACACAATACCCCACTCGGGCATCATAGATAAGCTATCCAGCTTAAATATAAACCCCTATGTCACAAGATGGGTCGCAAACTGGCTCAAAGACAGAACCCACAGAGTGAGAGCTGCTGGAGCCATGTCAGACTCGAAACCGGTCACAAGTGGCGTCCCACAGGGTTCTGTCCTGGGACCACTCTTGTTCGGCATATACTTTTCCGAGGTACAGGCAAACGTGGGAGGACTATGGCTCACCAAGTTTGCAGATGACTGCAAACTGGGCACCATAATCAACTCTCCAGCTGACACAAACATCCTTCAAAAAGGTCTCACAGAGACAGATAACTGGTGCCAGCACCATGGTTTAAAGCTAAATGCCAATAAATGTATAGTCATACCCTTTGGCAAAAACAATGTGCCCACAAATTACCACATAGGCGGAAACCCATTAAGTACAGAGAAAGTTATTAGGGACCTGGGGACCCAAGTTGATAGCAATCTCTCCTTTGAAAACCACATTGCCAAAGTGGTTAGAAAGACCTTCTACATAGCCCACCTCATCATGAAGGGTTTCACATCTAGATCAAGAGAGGTAATCGTGCGCCTTTATTCATCCCTCATCAGGCCCATCATAGAATACAATGCCCCTTTTGGGATGTACCTTACCCGACACCTGCAGCAATTAGAAAGACCCCAAAAGTATCTCACCAAGAGGATCAAGGGTCTCAAACAGATGCCATATGCTGCTCGGTTAAAAAAACTCCAGCTCTACTCAGTTGCATACCGCCTACTTTGAGGCGATCTATGCCTGACATACAAAGCTATGTCAAATCCAGAATTAATGGACATGCTCCACCTCAGTAAATCTAAATCCCTTAGAGCCACATGCTCGAGGGACTTGAACCTCAGCACAGAAATAAATAGAACTTGCTGGAGGGACAGGTTCATAACCCAGAGGCTCCCTTTGCTCTGGAATATAATTCCAGTTCATGTGAGGCAGAGCACCTCACTGAATCTCTTCAAGAAGAATCTCGATAAGTGGATGGGGGATCGTAGGTTTGTCCCAGGGATTACTCCCGTGTCACTATTAGACAGAGGCACAGTAAACTAAACCTTAAAAAGGGCACAGTATACTCAAATCAAGGGGTGGCGTAAGCCATACAAAATCGGGCTAGGCTTATAATTGCCCCAGGGCAGATAGCCTAGTATGAACCTATGAACCTATAAGCAATTATAACATATTTACAAGCCTTTAACCTTATTCCACAGATTTACTTTTTTCTTATTCCACTCGTGTCTATCTTTATGATTCATTTATCATTTGTGCAGACACACCAAAAAAGGTAAAGGGAAAATAATGATATACTTCTACAGTTTTAATGTACTTACATATGCTAAGTGTGACATCACTCTTTATCAGACTATTCCATTTTTAGGGGTGTGTAGGGCTTCCTTCCTACATCAGGAGATTAGGAGGTAAAGAGGGACTTTCCCATCCTGCAAAACACAACTTTAAAGGGAAAGCAGTGTTTGATATTCACTGTTCTCCTGTGTTTTTCTTTTCTTTTTTTTTTTTGTCATTTCTGGGTTCAGTATTGCAAGTCCTGATATTTCAGAAGAGAGACCAAATTGAATGAGGTGTACTGTTGCACTGAATTGCTTTTGGAGAAACAATCATGAAGACTGGAAGTTAACAAACTAGCTTCATATTTTAGTTATGTTCCCTATAAAACAGCAAGAGCAAAAGCAGAACCTCTCTCCTGAATTAACATTACAAACTTCCAAAATATTAAGCATTTTCTGAAGTATTTCATCCTGATACAGAATGTCTAGTATCATAAGCAGGAGGGTATAACATGGCCCTGTGTAGTCCTTGCTGTTTCATTCACAGATGTTGCTGACAGTCTTACATAAAGGCTGTTACTTGGTGAGGTTGAAACCAGATAGAAACTTGAAGGACGTAATAGCAGGAGAAAGAAGTTAATCTAGACTAATGCTATTTATTGTAGATAGCAAGAATGTTTACTGGACAGGTGTTAGAAGATAAATAGCAGTAGAAAATGCTTGTTTTGTAATTAAACATCTGTTTCCTTAATTGTATGTCTACTATTTATTGAAAACAATGGGATAAGAGTTAAACATTTCTAGTAAGCCTTGTTTTAGCAGTTTAGAGCTCATTCCTTGAGAAAGTACATTTTGTTTTTTTACATGCTGTTATGGTACTTACGTATTATCGCAACCACTTTTTCGAGGTAATACCGCTCGCTTCCTGCTGTGTTGATTTAAATGTAAGTATGTACAGGATCACATTGACAACATTAACTTTATTAAAAAGCCTTATTTAGGTAGGAAAGGCGGTATGACATGTGAGGAATGACTGCTTGTTTCAAGCTATGCCGTTTCCCCGACATCATGTCACTGGAGATACATTTTCCCACAGCACTTTTGTGTAACACGCATTCCATCTCTCAAGCCGCGAGCCACTTAATGTAACAGACTCACACGCTGACAGTTGTCCACTTGTCTACTACTTCTTGACAGCTACAAAAAAAGAGAAGAGACCAAAAAAGGCGGGGGGGGGGGGCAAAGCTGTCAAACTTTGTTGTGCGGCATAGCTTCTTAATAAAGGTGATGGCAGGGAATGCAGTGACAAGCCTTAATATCCTTTTATTCCTTCTTACTGGTACCATTGTCAGCGCTGACATGCGAGGAGGAGTACATTCCGATGGCTCATCAGTGCATCAGCGATCAAGAAGCGGCGAGCGCAAAAAACAGCATAAGTACACCAAAACCATGATCTGCACCATTTCCCACGATATCCCTGCTTAAAACAACCTTTCAACGTGAAGGAAAACACACTTCTTGACATAACGGCAGCATGAGCGTCTACATCTGCGCACAGAGAAGCGAGCGGTATTACCTTGAAAAAGTGGTTGCGATAATACGTAAGTACCGCTGTTATTAACATAATAATGTTGCAAACAAATTGCCACGTATGAACAGGTAGCACATGATTTTGAAATGGTAGCATATGATTTTGAGCTGTTGGAATGTAGCAGAAAAGCTGGTATATGCACATGCTGTAATGCCTTATCTGCTAATAAGTAACTACATGTAAATCCAGCTGTGGTTCTCTGAAGGCTGCTTACATCCATCTGGCAATATAGAAAATATATAACTTGTACTCACACTGCACTGATTACTGGTGTGAACTGCACCAAGTGCAAAATACACTTGAATAGGGATAAAACGAATGTGGGGAAACTCCTGTTTCTCTGTGGTACACTGAGGTACAGATTATGGAAATATTTATTTTTAATTCAAATGGAATTTGTGTCTTCTGAAGCCATATAGAACTGGAAACTTCAAAGCAGGCTTGTGTTTACCACACTTTATCCAGAAGGTTGCTTGTCACACTGATAATCTGAAATAAACAGTTTCATTTGACAGTGAACTTTTGTGTCTAGGTAGTTTGAATTGCTTGATGGAAGTGCCTGAGCCTTCATCTCATGCATAAACACCTATAATACTTATGTAGAGTAGCAACTGAGCTGTTAATGTGTCATGCACTTCAGGAATGGCAAGGGTTTGTAATTCACCCCAACCCCATATGCAAAAATGGGAAAAAACGTGATTTGGACGGATAGATGATCAAGCCACCGAACTTTGAGTTCACGCAGGATCATCTTGTTCCACACCCTTGCAAGTTATTTATTTTGCAATTTCAGTCCCAAATAAATAATTCTAACTTTGATGACCATGACTGGCAATGATTAAAAACAGCAGTAAGTACTGAGCGATGCTAAATGAAGAATTCCCTACTAAGCAGCAAACATGTACACATATCTAGCATCTTTTCAGAGGGCTGAATGCAAGCACTGCAGCAGTTACAACCTTAGTTCCCTTTCTTGGTGTGCTGGCAAGCTTCCAGCCATTTCCTGCTGCTCGTATTACTTCTGTTTTGGAAAAGAGATGGGGTGAACCAACAAGTATAGGGAATCAAGGTAGGTGCAAGCTAATTATGCAGGTTATACTTTAAATTATATAATGTAGGAAATATTTAGGACTAGATAAGGAAGAAGACTGGTTAGGAGAGAAGTGGGGGAGGTGCTGAAGGTATACGTTACAGAAATATGTGAGCTGGTGCTTGTATCAGTTTATATAAGGTGTTAAGTAAAATGACAAAAAAGGTAAAGTATAACTACTGTTCTAGCCAAACAGTGTGATCAATTACTGAATATCTTAGATGGGAAGGATAATACATATCACCTTACTTTCTCTCACTCAAGATACTCTGTCCACTCTTTTCACTGTCACCCTAATTACTTCATTTACCCAAACTCCTCACCTACACTATGTACAGTTCTTTATATACCACAAAAAGTGACATAAAACATCTATATAAATTCATGATTATATATGTTTAACACATGAAACAAACTTTTTTTTCTAGTATTTTTATGTACTACTTATGTTTTTATGTACACCTTTTATGTATAACTGCGTATATGTATTTTGTATAAATTATGTTCTTTTGTTTGTTACTACTGAATAAGATTACAACCCATGTCTTTTGTGACTTATATCTAGTGAGGCTTTCCTCCCAGGCCTCCTCTGAAAATGGGCCTGTGCCCAGTCAGACCATCCTGCTAAACAAATGTCAAATAAACAAATATAAATGTGTATATCTATGTCTACTATGGTTGATTTACTTACTTTATATATTTGATTACTTTATATACTAACTCCAGGGTCGCATTACAAAGGGCCATTTATAACTTTCAATGAAATGAGTTTTCAGTCAAGTGAGCTTTCAGTGAAGTGGTCCTCATAATTTCATTTTCAGTCAAGTGAGTTTTCAATCAACCGTAGTAGACCCATATATATATATATATATATATATATATATATATATATATATATATATATGTGTGTGTGTGTGTGTGTGTGTGTGTGTGCAAGGGATTATATGGATGGAATAATGTATGGCAAAATGAGTATAGCTGTCTATAAGGCAAAGAGAAGGCATGATTAGTGACTGTACTTTTTTGTGTACTCAAAAATAGTAAAAATTATTTTTTAACAAAAAAAAAGAACTTCTTAACCAAAAATAGTGATATGTATTTATGTCAGGATAGCTGCTGCCACTTCCCTTTTTTTTGGTTAACCTTCAGGAGCCCTAGTCTTCCCTGATGGTATCAGAAGCAATGCCTGGTCCTACAGCCTCCTTCTGGGATGGGAGATCTGACTATTGGCTACGCCATCCTGTATCAGCATAGACCATTGATCATGCAGGTGGATGTCTTGCCTCTGTACCATTGGGCTGACACTTAAAGTAGGAATATTTGAAGTACTGGGAGTGTTGTGTAAACATCCTCTACTCAATGGAGCCGACATTACACTTCTGCAAAAAAACACTTTGTGTTTTTGCTTCACTGTTTCAAGTGGCTGAAAAGAGCATGGTTTCAGCTTTGGATCTTGGGTGAATGTTTGTATTATTAATCAAAATGTAATCCTCTAACTTTATTCATACATGATAAAAACATCCTCATATTGCTTAGATGCGTAATTTTATACCAACAGCTAATTCAGTTGAATTAAAGCCGAAGAAATGGGCTTACTCTGTTCTGAGACTGAACACTACCAGTTTGGGACATCCCAGGTTATTTAATAAATATGTTCTTCAGGGGCACAACAAATAAGCTAATCTGTTATATAGCAGTAAATAGGAATAAATTGTTACTTAATTTTGAGGACAAACAATTATTTGGAGTACATTAATTTTAAATTCCATTTTGGATATGTAAGTGCATTTATTGCATTTCTCATCTTAAATGCAAAAATAATTTTATTACTGAATGTTCATTACAGGTTAAGTTATATAAAAATGTCCTCTCTCTTAAACAGCAGTAATATAGCAGACATCATTAGTTCTGTGCCATTAGCTGTATAAATTTGCCAAAAGTCTTTAATGTAATGTAGAATAATAAGGCAGCTGTCAAATGCAAAATGCATTTTAAGGATTATCACAGCATTTGGAGTGATAGAAAAATAGTATACTGCGCTACCTACAGAGTTAAAAACTAGTCAGTGAAACCATGTAATATTGTTTAACAAAGTAAACCATCAGGTCATAAAACCCTTAATAATTAAAATAAAATATTATAAGACCTGAAAATTAAATGAAATAACTAAGGCTTGATAGCCAGTCGAGAACAAGTATTAAACTGATATCCCAAATATATATATAAATATATATATATATATATATATATATATATATATATATATGTTGTTGTTGTGTCTTTTGGCTTTTCCCGGTTAGGGGTCATCACAGCAGAACTCCGGTCCGCTAATTATTGGCAGTAGATTTTTACGTGCCGAGTTGCCGGCCCTGACGCACAACCTTCAATGAAGGCACGCCCATTCACACGTTTCCACACAGAAGACACTCTAGCTGAGACTCGAACAGGACAACGTCTTACTGTGAGGTGACAACGCTACCGCAGCACCACCACCGCAGTTATATCTATATCTATATATGTATATATATATATATATGTGTGTGTGTGTGTGTGTGTGTGTGTGTGTGTGTGTATACTCCAGGAAGGGTGTACTGAATGTTAACATATTACAGAGGAGCTAAACTGACAGATATTATGCACTTGTCATTGTGCATAAAATGGTGCAGAACAGCGGAATAAGGTGTGTGCCAACTGTTTAACCTTGTGTTAGAGCGGCATTCAGAAAAAAATAACTGGTATAAGCAATGAATATATTATGATGAGTGCAAAGCCTAGTGAGATGAAGTGCTGAGCATAGAACATTACATGTTCCCTGATATTGATATATATATATATATATATATATATATATATATATATATATATATATATATATATATATATATATATATATATATATATATATATATATATATATATAGATATAGATATATTGTTATTAGGCAATATTTTTAGTTACTCAAATATAAATTCTCCTGTTTTCCTTCACAGATGTATAGTAACCGATGCTTTATTCTGGAACACTTTACACTAAGTGTCGAGGTTTTAATTCTAGTTTATAACTACAATTAAGAAGTCTGTGATAAGTAAGAAGGTCACAATTAAGAAGGAAAGCTTGTGCACATTCTTATAAGGTATATATAGGTAATGAAGCATACAAGTTTTTAGGGATGGACTCATTCCCTACTCCTGATTCCAGAAGACTAACTGGATTTTCTGAGCCAAGCAATTAAATAAGTACTTTGTAAATTGTAGGTATATATGTATGTATTTATTTTTTTATTTATATTTTCTTAACTGAGTTATTTTGCTGGGATGAGACCTGTTTTCAAAAGAGACCTGGGTGGAAAAGCTTCACAGACCAGTTTGTTTACACATAGGATGGATATGGCAACAAAACAATTAAGGATGCTTCCATTAATAATAACAATGAGGATTTATCTAATTTACATATATAATTATGTCCAGAAACAGTCATCTTGCATGAGTAAACTTAGGTATTACCTAGGCAATAACTAAGGATTAATGACATTGAATCAATCTAGTTGTGATAACCGTAAAATTCAGAAGCCATTAGTAAAATACTAATGGTAGTTTTGCCCTTTTAGACACACTAAATGGGAAGAAATAAGATACAAAAGGAATAAGATACAGAAGTTAGCTTGCGGGACAGCAGTGATGCCATAGCTGCTCTGTAGTAAGATAGCAGAGTGCACCACAAGGGTGGTTCCATCGTATAAGTGGCTCGTAAGATATATCCAAATCAAGTCAGCTACTTTGTAATGCTGTGATACAGGAATATTAGGCTAACAGAAGAAAGATTCAAGACAAACAAGAGGTTAGAAGGTGGTTGGAGAAGTGGAAAAGACACAGTTTGTAGTGTGGCGCAAGGGCATTGAAGATGGTAAGGGCAGCCACATTAAAAAAGATGAAAGAGTTAGCACATGGGATTCAGAAAGTGAACAGGCTTTTTTAGATTCATAATGGAAAGAGGAAGGGAAGAATGGAATTTACCAGGCTAAACAAAAAATGGGAGTCTGAACTTTATAGACTGGGAAAAAGCAGAGTTACTAAATGAGTACTTTTTACTTCAGTGTTCACAAAGGAAAGCAAGAGACAAGTGCCCTGGTGACAGTGAGACAAGTCCGAATGGGTACAGTAGTGGACAGTCACCAGAGAAGAGTAGTGGAAGTGCTTAAGAAAGCTAAAGCACAATGATCAGATGGGTTACCTCCCAGAGTCCTCAGAGGTTTAGCTAGTGTTCCAAATTCTGTGGCATACTAAAGGCATGACTATGACCCAGCTGACCAGAGTTTTGTTAGCAGCTCAGGCACTGGAAGAGTCAGAGGCAGGGAGGGAGGGATTTGACCAGATGCTGCTGGCTCACCCATTTTGGGGTAGGGGAGGTTGCTCTAGCTCACTACTTGGGTGACACTTAGAGGAGCAATAAGCATTATGAACATGGCATATGGTATCTTGAGCAGGTGCTGTGCCTCTGCAAGTGTATTCGTTGGGTAAAATCAGCATGTGGAGTCATGCTTTCCACAGCAGCAGCAGCAAGTAGGGTAAGCTGTTTAATCAGACCTGGAATCTGAGACACTTCTTATTACTCAGCTGTTGCCATAGGAGGAATGAAAAGGCTGATCAGTTATCACAGGGAAAAATGAATTGGTTGTAGGACTCTTGCCTAGGCATGGGATGCCTGCCCTTTGCTGCTGGTGGAACAAATGGACCAATTGGATAAAACCAGTAGAGACATCAGGCAGGTCCAATAAATGACCCCCTGAAAGAGACCTGTTAGTAACAGCCTGCATTTCATTGCTGGAACCTGTATTCTGAGAGACTGCTTTTCAATCTATCTGGAAATATACGGAGCTGAGTATATTTTTTTGGTTTCAGAGTTTGTACTGCTAATTGTTGCTTATAGTTTTTCAGATCTCTGCTGAAACTGTTTTCCCCACCTCCCCCTATTTTCTGCTGTGTATTCAGTTGGTATAACTTTTTTTTTACAGCTTGTGTGTTATAGGTTCATAGGTTCATAGGTTGGTACTAGGCTGTCAGCCCTAGGGCCTATACAAGCCTAGCCATAACAATTCCCTGGTTATTTCTTCCCACACTATTTACTTCCCTGGACCCCTGTCTAGCAGGGTGACTGACATGATCCCCGGGGTGAATTTCCTTTCTCCCATCCAATTGTCAAGGTTCCTTGTGAAGAGGGCCAACGAGGCACTCTGCTTGGCATGTATGGGCAATCTATTCCAGAGTCTGGGGTGTCTCTGGGTTAGGAACCTATCCCTATCCCTCCAGCATGTTTTGTTTATTGTGATGACAAGGTTTAGATCCCTGGAGCATGTGGCTCTGAGGGATTGGGATTTCTTTAAGTGTAGCATGTCCAACAGCTCTGGGTTTGACATGGCCTTGTATGTTAAGCAGAGGTCACCTCTGAGTAGACGATATGTGACAGAATATAGCTGGAGATTTTTAAGGCAGTCAGCGTAGGGCATCTGCTTTAGGCCTGTGATTCTTTTAGTGAGGTATTTCTGCGGCCTTTCCAGTTGTTGCAGATGTCTTGTAAGGTACATACCAAACGGGGTGTTGTATTCTGTAATGGGTCTAATGAGGGATGAGTACAATGGGACAATGACCTCCTTTTTTCTGGATGAAAAGCCCTTAGTGATGAGGTGTGCCACATAGAAGGATTTCCTGACTGTTGTAGCGATGTGGTTATCGAAGGTGAGACCACTGTCCATGTGTCCCTAAGTCTCTTATCACACTTTCAGTGTTCAGTGTACTGCCACCTATGTGGTAATTCACGGGTATATGTTTTTTCCCAAAGGGGATAACTATACATTTCTTGGTATTGAGCTTGAGCCCATGGCTCTGGCACCAAGCATCTGTTTCTGTAAGGCCCGTTTGTAGAGTATCCACATCACTTGGGGATTCAGTAATGTCTCCCAGTTTGCAGTCATCTGCAAACTTTGTTAGCCAGAGTCCCTTAGTGTTGGCCTGTACTTCAGAGAAGTAGATGCCAAACAAGAGCGGCCCCAGGACTGAACCCTGAGGTACTCCACTTGTCACTTGTTTGGAGCTGGATTTGGAGTCGGCTACTTTTACAGTCTGGGTTCTATCAGTACACCAGTTAGCAACCCATTGGGTGACATAGGGATTAATTCCCAGCTTAGTAAGTTTATCTATGATTCCAGAGTGGGGGATGTTGTCAAAGGCCTTGGCAAGGTCTAGATAGGCGGTGTGGACCAACTTACCCTTGTCCATGGTTCTGGAGACTGATTCGAAGAAGTCAATCAGGTTCAGGAGACAAGATCGGCCCTTCACGAACCCAAACTGGGTGGGGTCCAGTGTTTGAAGGTTGCCATTGTCTTTATTTATAAGTTCCATGATAATATGCTCCATGGCTTTGCAGATAAGGCTTGTCAGACTGATGGGACGGTAGTTTCCGGGATCCAAGGTGGATCCCCCCTTGTGGAGTGGGATAACTGTAGCTCTGCGCCACTCAGTGGGCATGAAACCTGAGGTGAGGCTATGATTAAACATGACACTTAGGTGAGGTGCCAGTTCATATTGTAATTCATGTAGTACACAGCCTGGGATGTCATCTGGTCCAATGGATGCTGTATTCTTTGCTTTGGAGAGTGCGTTTTTTACCTGTGTGGCCATTATTACCAGAATTTGGCAATCTTCCGGTATTGAGATGGGCCATTTAGGGTGTGAGGGGGGGGGGTGAAGTTGGCACTGAATTGATCTGCCAAGATAATGGCAATATCCTTGGGATCAGTATATTTAATGCCATTCTGTTTTAGCTCAGAGCAGATATGAGCATCTCCATTTAGATTCTTGACATAGTTAAAGAATGCCTTGTGGTTGTCTTTGGAGTCTTTGGCAATTTTATTTTCGTAACTAGCTTTGGAGGATTTTATGAGGGATCTCAGCTTCTTACTGAGGCTGGTAAGGGAGTTTTTTGCATCCTGGGATTTTCCTCTTTTCTGCAACAGTTTCTTGTTTTTGTTGTAAAGTTTGTTTATGGCAGGGGATCAAAATGGAAACCGAAAAACACAAAACTTGCAAGTGTAGTGATAGGACAAAGCTCGTGAAAGGGCAACGCTGCAACCACTATAAGCAAAATAATTTATTGAGGTAAGCGCTTTCGGTGGTGAAAATATCCCACCTTCATCAGACCAAGAGAAAAGACAAATTGTACACTTTATATAGTCATAAAGTTCAATTAGTTAATAAACTAATCACTACCAAAACAATTAAATAATTACTTAATTGCAATTAAAAAATGTATATATATATATATATATATATATATATATATATATATATATATATATATATATATATATATATATATCCTTATATGTGTTATAAATACAATAATAAAAAGCCATAAAAGATTTTACAACAAATAAAATATCTCACATATATTAATCAGTAATAATAAATAAATATATATTGCGCAATAAATGCTGCTAGAATGCCTAAAATATAACTTTAATGAGTGCTAGACGTACACCCACAAATTACTTATACCCTAAAATGGCACAAGAAAAATTCATCTAGAATAATAGAATACAAAAATAAAAATAAAACTAAGAACACCATATATGTGTATATGATGAACAAAAGTATCACTATGTTCATTAAGTATATGTATTAAGTACATACTAGCTTTACCAAGCTGTATTAAAACATACATATAAAAGTATAACAGCTATAAAAAAAAAAAAACTATATATATATATAGAGAGAGAGAGAGAGCTGTACATATATGTGGTACTATAAACTCATCTATTCAATGCTTTCAGTTTTAAGACGCTTTTAATTGAAACATAATCATTTATAAAAGGGAAAATATATGCAGCAGTTCTTATCTGCCAATATAACTCCTGTTGTTCAAGTAGGA
Organism: Protopterus annectens; assembly: GCF_019279795.1. Lineage (NCBI taxonomy): Eukaryota > Metazoa > Chordata > Ceratodontiformes > Protopteridae > Protopterus > Protopterus annectens. Next base: position 470,007,185 of record NC_056749.1, on the reverse strand, counting down.
GTTGCCAAGGCCCCCCTCTTGGATCCAAAGGGATCTGATGTACAACTGAGAATAGAAACTCATGAGTTGGAAATTGCAATACATGCCTCACAAGAGGATCACCAGATTGGCTTCCTTTTTTTGGATGAGAACATCTTGGTTCTATTTGGGATGGCACGATTCATGCATGAGTGGATGTGCTCATACAGAGCCTTAGTGTAGGATTCAGCAGTTTGAACTTTCAGTTCCCATCTGCATGGGTGTCATGAAGTTTGTCACTTCTGACTTGAGTAGCATGAAGTTGGCTTTGGAGACGTTTTTTTATGGAGGTTTCCTTACTGGGGGGTGGGATGTGGATGTTAAGGGTGATTAGCTTATGGTCAGACCTGACTAACGAGGGGGTGACCATAGGTGTGGAGCATCGATTTCCCATATCTATCTCAAGGATCACTTGCATAAAATTAGACCTGTTAATAACAGCCTGCATTTCATTGCTGGAACCTGTGTTCTGAGACTGCTTTTCAATCTATCTGGAAATATACAGAGCTGAGTATATTATTTTGATTTTAGACTTTGTACTGTTAATTGTTGCTTGTAGTTTTTCAGATCTCTGTTGAAACTGCTTTCCCCACCTCCCTCTATTTTCTGCTGTGTCTTCAGTTGGTATAACTGTTTTTTACAGCTTGTGTGTTATCTAACTCAAGGATCACTTGCATAAAATTAGACCTGTTAGTAACAGCCTGCATGTCATTGCTGGAACCTGTGTTCTGAGAGACTGCTTTACAATCTATCTGTTAATATACAGAGCTGAGTATATTTTTTGGTTTTAGAGTTTGTACTGTTAATTGTTGCTTATAGATTTTCAGATCTCTGCTGAAACTGTTTTGTCCCACCCACCCTCCTTATTTTTGGCTTGTAGTTTAAATTTGGTGGCTTTTGCAGTTGCCCGACCCACTGTAGATTTGATCTGGGACACTCCCCTAGTCCCATCTCTTTACCACATTCTACCTAATAAACTCCTTCTGCGCTTGCTTTTAGTCCTTTTTAATTTAATTGCATTTTTAAACTGTGTTTGGTCTAATATTGCTACATACTCAAGTGTGCTAGCTTGCGCTGCATGTGAATTGTTTTTACTGCTGTTTTAGCTACTTTTCTGTAAAAAAAAATACTGTAAGCCTGTTTCCTACCTTTCCTGTAACTAGTGTTCCAGATACAGATTTGCTGTATCCAGAACTGTATGTAAGCTTCTGAGTCTCCCAAGTCTTTCTGTGTTGGAGGGAAGCCTTCTAGCTTATCAGTGGGAGTGGTAAGCACTAGGTAACCTGTCTACCATATAAGGAGTGGTTCTGGCCCAGAAATTGTAGTTATTGGTGTTTGGGCAATCTTTTCCATCTCGCTCAACTTTCTGATTTGAAAGCCTGCATTTGCACTTGTTTCTGTCCTGTAACTCGTCTAGTGCTGCTACAGATTCTTAGTTTTAGCACTTAAATTTGCTTATTCATGCTCAGCACTTGTTCAGAACTTGTCGTAAGCACTAAATAACATACTAATTACTGTAGCACTCAGTCTTCCTCATTACCTAGAGGAAAACAGTTTTTGTACTTACTTTTCTCACTTGCTTAGAGAAAAACAGCTCTTGTACTCACTTTCCTCACTTATCCAGAGGAAAATAGTTTTTTATTCAGGCATGTCCAAGGGTCAGCTCCCAGTGTTCTCTCCTGTCTATCTGATGAATCTGGGCATCTTGAGGCAATGTAGAAATTGCCTCATGTACACAGACAACCCTCTCCTCCTACCACCCAACACTACAACCTGTGAGAGATGCACTTATCTTGCCAAACTGGAGGTAAAGCTCTCTTCAACCAAGACTGAACTTGACAATCAAGAGGAGAAGGTAAACATTTTTACCACACCACACTCATCACATAATCTCACTAAATCTACACCACCAAAATCCACACATAGTAACACAAAAACATTCGCGTAGGCTCTCAGTAATAATCTGTCTAAGCAACAGAGACCTCCAAAGCAGAAAGGCAAGCAACCTCCATACCCCAACACAACCCAAATGACACATAGCCCACAGACTCAGTGTGACACTCAACCACAGCCAATAAGGCAAAACAACATACCCAACACACTAGTCATAGGTAACTCTATAGTCGGGCACACTGATGTCCCACTCACAAGGCTAAACAAGGAGAAGGTTACTGTCAGCTGCCTGTCAGGTGCCAGGATCCGCCACATAACCCATGCACTCAGGTCACTCCAAAACAAGTCCAAATATGTTGGGATGACATGGACGACAGACAGATGCTTACCACAGATGGATGGGCCACTTATCGCCCTTGGGATTCTAGATACGGGCTAAGGCTCTTGCTGCCCCTATAGTGTCTTTTTTAGGCAAGGCTCAAATGACAAATTCACCACAGTAACAGGAACAGGCAGGCAAAAACTGAGGGCAATGCTACTCAATGCTAGAAGTCTAAACCTCAAAATGCACTCACTCGAGGCACTCCTTAAAATGGAGAACATCAATATCTGTGCAGGAACTGAGACCTAGTTCAAGGCTCCAGAGAGCACCCCTGCACTACCAGGCTATAACTCATACCACACTTTTCAGCCATGTAACCTGGACCAAAACACCAAAGGTGGAGGTGTGTCCATATTCATTAAGGATATGCACACCTCCAGGCTAGTTGCTCAGCATAATGCATCCGAGGTTATCCAAGTGCAACTAACTCTGAGCAAAACTGCAATCCAAATTGTAGCTTGCTACAGATCCCCAACTATGCTCCAGGATTCCCACTCCTCTTTTCTTGATGTACTGGAAAATATTAGGGTTCAACCAAACACCCTAATAATGGGTGACTTCAACCACCCCACCATTAACTGGGAAAACTACTCGTGTACCAACTCCTTAGCTCAACGTTTTCTGGAATTCATAAACTCCAATGCCCTGGATCAACTTACCCACACCCCCACCAGGGGTAACAATATCCTAGACCTAGTCATTACCAACATGAGTGACTGGTATTCCACACCTGAAGTCAACTCCTCATTGGTCCGATCTGACCATAAGCTAATCACCCTTGATATCCACATCCTGTCCCCACACCCCATTAAAAAACCATGGTAAAATATTTCTCCAAAGCCAACTTCATGCTTCTTAAGACAGAAGTGTTAAACTTCATGACATCCATGCAAATGGACAATACAGTTACAACTGCTGAATCCTACACAAATGCACTTTATAAGCACTTACACGAGTGCATGGATCATGCTATCCCAAACAGAACCAAGATGCTATCCTCCAAAAAAAGGAAGCCAATCTGGTGGTCCCCTGCCATAAATAAACTCTACAACAGAAGGAAGAAACTGTTGCAAAGGAGAGTAAAATCCCATGAGTGGAGGAGCTCCCTGGTCAGCCTCAGTAAGAAGCTGAGATCCCTTATAAGATCCTGCAAAGCTAGCTACAAAACAAAATTGCCACTAATTCTAAGGACAACCACAAAGCAATCTATAGCTTAGTCAGGAATCTCAATGGCAACACCTAGATCTGCTATGAGTTACAGCACAACAGCTCGAAAATTACAGCACCAACTGATATTGCCAACATCCTGGCAGATAGGTTCAGTGCTATCTTTACCCCCTCTTACCCCCTAAAGGGCACATATCTGTACAGGAAGAATGCAAAGTCCCTGTAAGCACAACTAAGCAGGTAAAAGCTGCACTCTCTAAGCCAAAAACAGCATCCATGGGACCGGACAACATCCCAGGCTGCATATTACACGAACGTCAGAATGAACTGGCTCCCCACTTAAGCACCATGTTCAATAATAGCCTCACATCAGGCTTTGTGCCCACTGAATGATGCACAGCAACAGTTATCCCACTCCACAAAGGGGGAGCCACTACTGATCCTGGGAACTATTGCCCTATTAGCCTGACGAGCTTGGTCTGCAAGGCCGTGGAACATGTTATCATGGAACTCATAAATAAAGACACTGGTAACCTCCAAACTCTGGATCCCACCCAGTTCGGATTTGTGAAAGGCAGATCATGCCTTCTGAACTTGATCAACTTCTTTGAGGCTGTCACCAAAGCCGTAGATGAGGGTAAGGTGGTTCACACAGCCTACCTTGACCTCACCATGGCTTTCGACACCATCCCCCATTCTGGAATTATAGCTAAACTGACTAAACTAGGTATAAATCCCTACATCACAAGATGGGTTGCCAACTGGCTCACTGACAGAACCCACACCGTAAAAGTTGCAGACTCCAAATCTGACCTCAAACCAATGACAAGTGGAGTACCACAGGGTTCAGTCCTGGGACCTCTCCTGTTTGGTATCTACTTCTCTGAAGTACAGGCTAACACAGAAGGCCTCTGGCTAACAAAGTTCACAGATGACTGCAAACTAGGAGCAGTAGTTAAGTCCCCAAATGATGTGGACATCCTACAGAAGGGCCTCTCTTAGACAAATGCCTGGTGTCAGAGCCATGGCCTCAAGCTCAATGCCAGAAAGTGCAGTGAAATCCCCTTTGATAAAAACTCTGTACCCATGAACTACCACATAGGCAGCAATCTACTTAACACCAAATGTGTGATAAGAGACCTTGGGACCCAGGTGGACAGTAGTTTCTCCTTTGATAGTCACATCGCCACAGTAGTCAGGAAGTCCTTCTACATGGCACATCTCATAAAAGGGTTCTCATCCAGGAAAAAAGAGGTCATTGTTCCTCTCTACTCGACAGTCTTTAGACCCATTATAGAGTACAACGCCCCTTTTGGAATGTACCTCACAAGACATCTGCAGCTGGAAAGGCCACAGAAGTACCTTCACAAAGAGGATTACTGCCCTCAAACAAATGCCCTACACTGACCATCTCAAAAAACTCCAGCTTTACTCCATAGCATATCGCCTACTGTGAGGTGATCTCTGCCTAACATATAAAGCTATGTCAAACCTAGAGCTGCTGGGCATGCTACACCTAAAGAAATCCCAATCCCCCCAAGCTACACGCTCTAGGGACCTAAACCTTGTCACCACAATAAACAGTATATGCTGGAGGGATAGATTCCTGTCCCAGAGACTTCCCATACTCTGGAACAGGCTACCCATCAATGTCAAGCAATGTTCTACATTAGCACTCTTCAAGAAAAATTTTGATGAGTGGATGGGAAATAGGAAATACTCCCCGGGGATCACTTCTGTGTCTCTGCTCAACAGTGGCACAGGAACATAACTTTCTTGGGTGGTGTAAGCCAGGGAACCTTGTTGGCTAGGCTTATGTAGGCCCTTGGGCCGATAGCCTAGTACGTGCCTATGAACCTAAGAAAACAGATTTCTAGCATATTACTGGCTAGTAATGGAAGCCAGCAGTTTTGGCACCCTTTTACAAGATGGAACGGAAATACTCCTGGATACTACAGGCCTGCTAAACAGGGAAGGTCATGCAGATAATCCTGAAGGGGAAGAATGGTAGTGTTTTTGCAGGATAGCAATCTCCATAAGAGAAACAGGCATATATATGTTCATGGCCTGCAGGAGCAGGCAGTCAAACCTCTTAACCAAGTATGGTTTGTTTATAGATGAACTTTACAAATGACATGCTAGTAGCTTTGATGACCACCTGGATTTCTGCAAGGCCTTTAATTCAGTCCAATTCAGTTGGCTGATAAGAAAGTTGGAACAACTGAATATAGGACAAGAATTAAGGAACCACAGTGTGAATGGTAAGCTATAGTGGGTTGTGATGAGGCAGATTTTTGTGAATAATGACAGTGATTACTGGAGTACTGCAGATCTGTTCTAAGGCTCATAATCACCATTATGATTGCCTCAGATGTATCTGAGGGCAGAGAGAACAGGGTGATCCTATTTGCTGATGACTGAAAGATAGTTGCAGTAGGTTAGTGTAGCATAAGATCCTATGTAGATATTTGGAGTGGTTAACAAAATTTGTGGAAAGTTGGCAGTTGAGGCTCTTTGCAAACAGCTGCAAAGTACTGGACTTGGGTCACAACAATCCTGGTTTGAAGTCCCACCTAAAGGGAGTGTAACTTATGGCAGCAGAACAGTAGAAGTATGTGAGGATGTTGATCATACCTATATTGGACAAACAGGCACATAGAAACGTGGCAGCTGCAGCAGCAAACACAATGCTGGGGTGTTTTCTCAGTGAGCTAGAATCCAGAAGTAAAGATGTAATATTTCTATTCAACAGGGCTGTGGTCAGCCTACACCTTGAGTACTGTTGCACTTCCAGAGGCTGTATATAGAAAGGGGCATAAAGCTACTGGAAGTAATCCAAAAGATGGTTACCTTACATGAGGGATGGAAGGGAAGGAGTTTGTTTGATTCTTTCAGCTTTTCCCGGTTAGGGGTCGCCACAGCGGAACTCCGGTCTGCTAATGATTGGCAGTTGAATTTTACGTACTGGCTTCCCAGGCCTGATGCACAACCTTCAACGAAGGTATGCCCATTCACACAGGTCTCCACGCAGAAGACACTCTAGGTGAGAATTGAACCGGACAGCGTCTTACTGTGAGGTGACAATTATGACCAAAAATTGAAGAAGCTGGAACTCTTCTCACATGAAACCAGAAGAAATGGAGGATATAATATTGGTGCATAAGATCATGTCTAGAAAACGTGAAGGAGTCATACTGAACAGGAACAGTTGAGGGCACAGGCTGCAGATTCTACCTCCTCATTCTTCAAAAGTAATTATTCACAGGGGAGGTTGCAAACTATGGAAAGAACCTTCACAAGAAGTCTTGGAGAGGAATTTTACACTGGCATCCAAGTGTGTATAGGACAGATGGAAAAAGGGTGAGGCAGGAAGTGGATATGGAAGGGAGTTAGAATGT